>NC_056737.1:89166190-89186190 GCF_019279795.1 Protopterus annectens
AACTGAAAAATCCGGCACGGTACAATTAACACCACTAAAGCTACTGATGTGTTACAATAAGACAATCTAGCAGACCTGAGCGAACGGTGTTACTGCAAAATATCAATGCTAATAATACATATAAGTGGAAACAAATGGGTGCCACTGATGAAATTATATAGTATTCTCCATTCATAACGAATGCTCCTGCTATGCTGACTCAGCAGAAAGTACAGTTGTGTACCTGCCATAAATGTAGATGTTCGAGTGTATTCACTGTTGCAGTCATTACTCTTGGGTTATCCTGCTGGCAGGCTACCCGCAGTCGGCCTGAATTCCAAAGTCTTGGTCCGGCCAGTTGTTGTCGCTCTTCCTGACGCCAGTGCGCCAGGGTATAAAAGATGCAGCCGACGCCATTTTCTTCAGTTTTTCTTGCCCCAGATGTCAGGTGCCCCCAAAAGGGTAGGCTAAAAATTATGCCAATAAACATGCATGCACTAAGATAATCATTTCCTTCATCTACAAGCAAATACACCACATAGGTTGTATAGAATAGAGAAGTACAGATAAGACCCAGCAAAAGAAAGGGGGATGGAGGAGGGTAACCTGGACTGCAACAGTGAATACACTCGAACATCTACATTTATGGTAGGTACACAACTGTACTATGTTCATCGTGTTTCACTGTTGCAGTCATTACTCTTGGGTTGAATCCCAAAGCTGAGGATGGGTGGCTGGGGCTAAATAGGATTAGGAGAGGCTATGAGGCCCTGCAGAACTGCAGTGGCAAAGCCTGTTCTGGATTTAGAGTAGAGAGGTAAGTGGTAGTGCTTTGTAAAGGTGTGCACCGAACTCTAAGTTGCAGCCTCTAAGATGTCTTTGGTTGGTACTCCTCTGAGGAAGGCTGCTGCACAGGTTGAATGTGGCCTAATGTCCTTAGGCACTGATTTGCCATGTTGTGAATAGCAGAAACAAATGCAATGGCCTATCCATTTTGAAATAGTCTGTGTTGAGATAGTCTTTCCTTGTGATCCTGCAGCATATGCCACTAAAAGTTGCTCAGTCTTTCTGAAAGCTTTAGTTCTGTCCAAGTAAAAGTGTAGCTGTCTGTGTATGTCCAAAGAATGCAGAAGTCTCTCACTCTCACCCTTGTTCTGTGGGTTTGGATAAAAGGTAGGGAAGTGAATGGTTTGGTTAAGGGCCACACTGGACACCACCTTAGGCATAAATGTCGGGTTTGTCCTCAGAGAAACCCTGTCTGGATGGAAAATGATAAAAGGTTCCACAGCCATGAGTGCCTGTAACTCCAAGACTCATCTTGCAGAGGTTATTGCTAGGAGCAGAGCTGTTTTCCAGGATAAGAATTTTATATCAGCTGTTGAGGATGGCTCAAAGGGAGGCAGTGTGAGTTTTTCCAAGACATAATTGAGGTCCCATGCAGGTATTGGTGCTCTCCTTGGAGGTCTTAAGTTTTTGGCCCCTCTGAGGTACTGCCTTATTAAAGAATGAGAAAAGATAGGTGGTTCCGTATTGTAATGGGTTGAAATGGAAGAGGCATGGATCTTAATTGATGAAAAGAATAGGCCTCTGTCCAACATCTCAGTTAAGTATTGTAAAATCTGAGGAATGTTTGCAACAAACGTGTCAATTCCTTGTGCCTGGTTCCAAGCACAGAATCTCTTCCATTTTTCTGCATAAGATTTTCTGGTACTGGGCCTCCTGGCCTCCAAAATAACATCCATCACAGCTTTGGGCACAGACATTGCCAACATCCTAGCTGACAGGTTCAGCGCAAACTCCCCCCCCCCATCTTTTAACAGTCAGCCTAACAGCATATTTATGGGTGACTTCAACTACCCCTCCAAAAACTGGAGACTTATACGAGCCATAATTTCTTGCTCAGAATGTTTTGGACTTCATCAATGCAAATACCCTGGAGAAACTAGCTAGCTCCCCAACTACAGGTACAAATATCCTACACCTAGTATTCATGAACATGGGGGATACTGCTCCATCCCATGCATTAACTCCTCCCTGGTAAGATCTGACCACAATATGATCTCCTTTAGTATTAAAACTAACCTAAAACCCCCATAAAATTCCAAACCTGTTAAGAGCTTTGCTAAGGCCAATTACCTCAAATTAAGTGACAGCTTAGTAAACTTCCAAGCCTTTCTGAACCTGGATCCCACTGAGGCCAACTCTGAGCTGTACACAAGAGCACTGTACAACTACATTCATAGCTGCATAGAGAAGGCAGTAACTGTCAGATTAAAACCTATTATTGCTGGCAAAAATAAGCCACACTGGTGGACGCTTAGCATAAACAAAAGAAAGAATAGATAAAACAGTGAGAAAAGACGCTCTCCTGTCTAAATAAACAAATTAGAGAGCTGGTCAAATCTGCCAAAGCAAACTGTGAGGCAAATATCGACTCCCAGGTGAAAGATAACCATAAGGCTTTTTTAATAATGTTCATAACCTCACTGGAAACACTCAGCAATGTGCTGAGTTAATCATGAACGGCAACTGTTACACCAAGCCTGAAACTATGGCAAAGCTGCTGGCCAACAAGTTTAGTTCAAAGTTCCCACTGCCTTCCACACCCAAAAGTAATACCCACAACCATCCCCCTACTAGTCATTACAAGGGAATAAATCATTACTGCACTCGCTAAAGCCAATGATAGACAGGCTACTGCAAGTTCTACTTTTATCAACAGACTGTGAGCAGTGTAGGTCTATTATAATATTCTCTGTGTGATACTCCTGATTCGTATTTACTGTAACAAATATATACATTTTTCCAAAGCTTTGCATTTATTTTATATTCTTATATTTTATTTATCTTGTATATCACATTTCTTTATATTACTGTTAGCCAACAGGGTGCTGGTGGAAATTGGGCTACTGTTGGCCGAAGGAGAAGAGGAGGGCGAAGGCATGCCAGAAGGCAGGAAGAGAGGAGGAAGGTTAGTGTAGCAGTGAGGGTGGGAACTTTGAATGTTGGCAGTATGACTGGTATAGGAAGAGAGCTAGCTGATATGATGGAGAGAAGAAAGGTTGATATGTTGTGCGTGCAAGAGACCAGATGGAAGGGAAGTAAGGCCAGGTGTTTAGGAAACGGGTTAAAATTGTTCTATCATGGTGTGGATGGCAGGAGAAATGGGGTAGGGGTTATACTAAAGGAACAATATGCCAAGAGTGTTTTAGACGTGAAGAGAGTGTCTGACAGAGTGATGTTTATGAAGCTTGAAATCGATGGTGTAATGATGAATGTTGTTAGTGCATATGCTCCACAAGTTGGGTGTGCGATGGATGAGAAAGAGAAATTTTGGAGTGAGTTGGATGAAGTTGTGGTGATTGTACCCAAGGGTGAGAGACTAGTGATTGGAGCGGACTTTAATGGGGATGTTGGTGAAGTGAACAGAGGGGATGAGGAAGTGATGGGTAGGTATGGTGTTAAGGAGAGGAATGCAGAAGGTCAGATAATTGTGGATTTTGTGAAAAGGATGGAAATGGCTCTGGTGAATACATATTTTAAGAAGAGGGAGGAGCATAGGGTGACGTACAAGAGTGGAGGAAGATGCACACAGGTGGATTATATCTTATGTAGGAGGGCCAGTCTGAAGGAGATTGGAGACTGTAAAGTGGTGGCAGGGGAAAGTGTAGTTAAGCAGCATAGAATGGTGGTCTGTAGGATGACGTTGGTGATCAAGAAGAGGAGGAGGAGTGTGAAAGCAGTGCCAAGGATTAAATGGTGGAAGTTAAAAAAGGGTGATTGTGAAGTGGAGTTTAGGGAAGAGTTAAGATAGGTACTGCGAGGCAGTGGAGAATTAACGAATAGCTGGGTAACTACAGCAGAACTAGTAAGGGAGACTGCTAGAAAGGTGCTTGGTGTGACATCTGGACAGAGGAAGGAGGACAAGGAGACCTGTTGGTGGAATGAGGAAGTACAGGAGAGTATACAGAGGAAGAGGCTGGTGAAGAAGAAGTGGGGTTGTCAAAGAGATGAAGAAAGTAGACATGAGTATAAGGAGATGAGGCGCATGGCAAAGAGAGAGGTGGTGAAAGCTAAGGATAAGGCATATGGAGAGTTGTATGAGAGATTGGACACTAAAGAGGGAGAAAAGGACCTGTACCGATTGGCTAGACAGAGGGATAGAGCTGGGAAAGATGTACAGCAAGTAAAGATGATAAAGGATAGGGAGGGAAAAGTACTCACAAGAGAGGAGTGTGTGTTGAGTAGATGGAAAGAGTACTTTGAGAGGCTGATGAATGAAGAGAATGAGAGAGAGAGAAGGTTGGATGATGTGGGGATAGTGAATCAGGAAGTGAAACAGATTAGCAAGGGGGAAGTAAGGACAGCTATGAAGAGGATGAAGAATGGAAAGGCTGTTGGCCCAGATGACATACCAATGGAATCATGGAAGTGCTTAGGAGAAATGGCAGTGGAATTTTTAACTAGATTGTTTAATGAAATTTTGGAAAGTCAGAGGATGCCTGAGGAGTGGAGAAAAAGTGTTTTGGTACCTATCTTTAAGAATAAGGGTGATGTGCAGAGCTGCATTAACTACAGAGGGATAAAATTGATCAGTCACAGCTTGAAGTTATGGGAAAGAGTAGTAGAAGCTAGGTTCAGAAGGGAGGTGATGATTAGTGATCAGCAGTATGGTTTCATGCCAGGAAAGAGCACTACAGATGCAATGTTTGCTCTGAGAGTGTTATTGGAGAACTACAGAGAAGGGCAGAAGGAGTTGCATTGTGTCTTTGTAGACTTGGAGAAAGCATATGACAGGGTGCCTAGAGAAGAGTTGTGGTATTGTATGAGGAAGTCGGGAGTGACAGAGAAGTATGTAAGAGTGGTACAGGATATATACGAGGGTAGTGTGACAGTGGTGAGGACTGCAGTGGGAGTGGCAGATCCGTTTAAGGTGGAGGTGGGATTACATCAAGGATCAGCTCTGAGTCCTTTCTTATTTGCAGTGGTGATGGACAGGTTGACAGATGAGATCAGACAGGAGGCCCCGTGAACTATGATGTTTGCAGATGACATTGTGATCTGTAGTGAGAGTAGGAATCAGGTTGAGGAGACTCTGGAGAGGTGGAGATATGCTCTAGAGAGCAGAGGAATGAAGGTCAGCAGGGCTAAGACAGAATATATGTGTGTAAATGAGAGGGAGGACAGAGGAATGGTGAGGATGCAGGGAGTAGAGTTGGTAAAGGTAGACGAGTTTAAGTACTTGTGATCAGCAGTTCAGAGTAATGGTGAATGTGGAAGAGACGTGAAGAAGAGAGTACAGGCAGGGTGGAATGGGTGGAGAAGAGTGTCAGGAGTGATTTGTGACAGACGGGTACTAGTAAGAGTGAAAGAGAAGGTCTACAAGAGGGTAGTGAGACCAGCTATGTTATATGGATTGGAGACAGTGACATTGACAAAAAGGCAGGAGTCAGAGCTGGATGTGGCAGAGTTAAAGATGTTAAGATTTGCACTCGGTGTGACTAGGATGGATAGGATTAGGAATCAGTATATTAGAGGGTCAGCTCTTGTTGGACAGTTTGGAGACGAAGCAAGAGAGACGAGATTGCGTTGGTTTGGACATGTGCTGAGGAAGGATGATGGGTATATTGGGAAAAAGATGCTAAGGATGAAGCTGCCAGGTAAGAGGAAAAAGAGGAAGGCCTAAGATAAGGTTTATGGACGTGGTGAGAGAGGACATGCAGGCGGTTGGTGTGACAGAGTGACAGAGCAAGATGCAGAGGATAGGAAGAAATGGAAAGAGATGATCCGCTGTGGCGACCCCTAACGGGAAAAGCCGAAAGATGATGATGATCACATTTCTTTTATATTCTTATATTTTTTCTCCCGTTTATTGCAACAAATATGTACAGTTTCCCAAAGCTTTACATTTATTTTATATTCTACTTCCCTGATGCACTACTAAATCTGCTTTTGAGTTCACACAGATAAACAGACACCTTTAGGTACTGGTTGATAGTTTTTCTCTTCTCGCAGCTTTCTTCAAGTCCTGGTCCATAGCCCCCCCCCCCTTTTCTTGTTCTCCTAACATAATTCTAGTGTAAGTTTCCTAGCCCTGTCAAACCTTTTTTCTCACAGCTTTCTCCAAGCCCTGGCTCTTAGCGCCCCCTTCTCTCAGTCTCCTAACATAATCTTGTAAGCTTCCCAGCCCTGTCAATCCTGTATATTCCTTTCCTGTTTTTTTTTTTACGAGTTACTTATTCCTCCCCTGAGATGCGGCACCATCTTTAAATACTAAAAACCTCTGCCTGACTACACTCTGTTTCTGTCTGTCCCACGGGTATCCCTCAGTAGTGTGCACAACTGTAAGTACTATTTGTACTTATGATTGTACTTGCTTATTAAATAAAAAAAGAAACTGATGTAGAAAGGCACCTTCTTTTGACTTAGCTTTTCTGCCCTTGCTTCATAGAAATCCCCCATAGTGTACTTGCATATACCATATTCCATTCTTTTTTTACTTGGTACTCTATTGAGTCATAATTTATTGCATGTCCCTTTCTAAAACCCCTGGCATAACTACATTATTTTCCTACTTCTCAGTGAACTGCAGCTCCCCATTGGTGCATAAATAATAAAAACATACAGAAAGGTAACATTCAAACCAAAACGATAGACTGCTCTGTTTCTGTATTTGTTAACCTTCTCACTGATTGTTTTCTGTTTGGCGACTGCTGTTCCTCCTGGAAGGTGTAACCCGCTCCATTCACCCTTCAGGCTCACTCCGCTCCCCTATCCTGTTCCCAAATACCACCCGCCCCACTACCTGTACTTTTATACATCCCTGGCTCGTCCCCACCCAACACCTCTCCAATCACAATACACCTACGCCAAAGCCCACCCACCTGTAGATCTACATCACCCCAAACATCCACCCCTCCTACAGTGCTCTACATAACATCTCTCCCTATAACCCCATTTGCCCTACTAATCTCTCTCTCTTCTCTATCTCACACTTTTTCCCAACCCTTGTCATAACTCTCACACACACTCCACTACATCTTCCCATCCTACTCATCCATCTCACATGAACTCTTTACCTCTAACCCAGTCTATTTTTTCAAACCAAAACTGCTCCCAACCCAACCCCCTGCTGTACTCCCCTCTTAAATGTGGTACCAGAAAATCACTACTCTCACACAACCCAAGCTACCCCTGCCCAACACACTGCCTCACTCTTCTACTCCCCCACATCTCTCTTTCACTAGCTGGCAACATCTGCCCCAACCCCGGACCATTTCATTAGCTGGCAACATCTGCCCCAACCCCGGACCATCTCTAAAATCAATATCACCAAACTCTCCACTCAACCCACAAACTAAAAGTCCATTTGCCTCACAACACTTAATGCACAAAGCCTAAAACACAAAATCCCTAACCTCTATGCCTGGCTCTCCCATAACCATCCCGACATTACGGTCATTTCTGAAACCTGGCTGAATATAAAAGATAGCAAAATCCTACCATCAGGTTTCCAAATCATTTCCAATGACAAGAGCCCACAAAAAAGGAGGTGGAGTAGCAATAATCTACCCCACCTCCTGTACTATAACTCCCTACTCCAGTAAAATACCAACCGTTTTCAATGCTGAAATTATAATAGGTTTACTAAAAATAAGCAACCACAAGTCGATATGTATCGCTGCCCTCTATATTCCCCCTGGTGATAATATCAAAACTCTTGAAAACATCCTGTCCTGGTTCTCCTCCAATATAAAAAAATGAATCCTATATACTCGGTGATACCAACATCAACTGCAATGCTATTAACTCTGAAGCCCTGTCCTACACAATCAATTTATTATTTATTTATTTATTTCCAGTTTGATAACCGGGGAAGTCCACTGGGCCCGAAAGCCCGTTTTCAGTGGAGGCCCGGGGAGAAAAGCTCCATGATAATACATTACACACAAAAACACAGCAGAAAAGCTCTAAACTAATACATTGCACACAAAACCACTCTCTGTTCTAATAGGATAATACTTTAACAATCTCCAAACAAAAATGAGGTGCATTGGGCACTATACATAAGAAAATGATATATTAGTGCAACTGTAATGTTAGTAAAGTAGGAAAGAAAAAGGAAATTATAGATAGAGTTTGAATGCAAGAGCAGGGAAGCATGGGAGAAGTGAAGAAGAAGCAAATAAATTAAAGGAGAAGAGGTGTCCAGAAGAGGATAGAAAAAGAACAGATAAACTAATGTTCATTTTGTGATTGAGTCCAGGAGAACACCTTGAGAAAAGGTAAAAGATTTAAAAGTGAGAGTAAGCATACAAGTGGGCAGTGGGATGAGAGCACTTGAAGGAAAATAAAGGGTTTAATCATGGAGGAAGGAGGAGATAATGAAGAAGAGAGAGGGGAGCTACGGAGAGTGTCAGAAAAAGGGGAACCGGGGGGGGTGGAACTAGGATATATTGAGATCTAGGTAGGAAGTATACAATTACATTTCCAATTTTGGAAGAGGTGAGAATGGAGAAGAGATTTAAAGTGTTCATAGTTTGTAGTGGCTCTTAGAAGGGAAGGAAGTGAGTTCCATTTTTTTGCTGTAGTATAGGAAAGTAGGAGTTGGCCAGGGGGTCGTTTGGGTTTGTATACTGAAATAAGATTTTGGTGGCTAGATCTTAGGGGCCTTGTATATTGTTAAGATATTAGATAATGCTTGGCAAGCAGTGGGTTTAAAGATTAGTTTGTGTGCAGTAGTAAGTTGGAGGAAATTGAGTTGATTAGGGAGTTCTAGCCATTGAAGACTACGGAGGCAGATGCAATGGTGTGTAGAATGAGCGGAGTTAGTAGCGAATTTGGCAGTTTTGTAGTAGCAACTTTCAAGTTTTGAGGAGATAGAAGTGGAGAGATTGGATAGAAGAGGAGCACCATACAGTAGAGAAGGGAGAAGGAAGGTAGTGGTGAGAGTTTGTCTTGAAGATGGAGAAAGAAAGTTTGCATTTGAATATGATTATTAAATTTCAGGTGTTCATCAATGGTAACTCCGAGTAATTTAGCACTACTAACAACTTCTATTGAGGACTGGGAGAGGCTGGAAATTATGAAGGATGACTTATCAAGAGTCAGAGCTTTTGAGGGGGAGAAGAGAATGATGTGGGATTTATTGGCATTAAGGGAAAGATGATTTTGAAGCATCCAATTTTCTGTGGTTGTGAAGGCTAATTGGGTTTTGGCTTGGAGCTCGGGAAGGCTAGGGGCAGAGCAGATAACAGTGGAGTTGTCTGCGTATTGTACTATTTGAGCAAGAGGAATAGAAGAGTGGAGATCATTGATAAAGATGTTAAAGAGCAGAGGCCCGAGAATAGAACCCTGAGGGACTCCGGTAGGGGTAGGTAGGAATTTTGAGGTACCAGTATTCCATTTCACAGCTTGGGATCTATCAGAGAGATACCTTCTGAACCAAGAAAGAGAGTTGTGGGAGAGATTGAGGTTAGAGAGGTGGTTGAGAAGGAGAGTGTGGGATATAGTGTCGAAGGCCTTAGAAAGGTCAAGAAGAACAGTGAAGACAATATTTCCAGAGTCACGGGCTTGGTTGACAATTTCTAGGAAGGAATGAAGAGCAGTTATGGTACTGTGGCCAGGCCGAAACCCATGTTGTGTAGGAGTGAGGAGATGGTTATTGAGAAGGTAGGGCATGAGTTGCTGGTGGATACATTTTTCAAGAATCTTTGAAATTGGGGAAAGAATTGCTATTGGGCGGAAGTTAGAGATGGTGTTATTTTTGCCTCCTTTATGGAGGGGCAGAATGTGGGCAGCTCTCCAAAGTTTGGGAACATAAGATTCTTGAATGGATCTATTGATGAGAATGCTGATAGGTATGGCGATGCCATCTGCTGCGAGCTTGAGAAAGAGTGATGGGATGTTGTCAGGGGCATTGGAGCATGGTTTGAGTTTGAGAAGAAGTTGTTTGATACTGGTGGTAGACACGGGATGTAGAATGAAAGTGGGAGGGGGGTTATGAGAGTTGGAGTGAGGGATGGGTGTAGAAGGATGCCTTGGGTTAGGGGTAGGGGTGGAAGCGGAGAAGGATTTAGTCAGTTCAGCTATTGAGCCAGTAAAAAAGGAGTTAAAGAGAGTTGCGATTTCAGTGTCAGTCTTATTATTGTCTGGACAGGGATTGGATTTTGTACCTGGATGTAAGAGTGAATTGATGGAATTCCAGAATTTTTTTGGATTATTTGTGAGGGTAGACTGAAGTTTGCCGTAGTAAGATTTCTTATCCTTCATAATAAGTTTTTTTAGCAAGATTGCGGAGTTGCTTAAATTGCAGTAAAGAGGCTGAGTTTTTATTTTTGTTGTATAGTTTCCATGTTTTGTCCCTTTGTCACATTAGAGTTTTAGTGTCTTTAGTTAGCCAAGGGGCAGAGTTGAACTTTATCCTTTTTGTCGGGAGGGCTTGGGAATCTAGGATTTTAAGGAAGGTAGTATTGAAGAGTTCTAGGGCTTCATCTAGGGAAGAGTGTTTAGTGAATCCCAGTTTGTTAGTTTAAGGGTTTCGAAAATATTGAAGGATTAAAATTAGTTAGGTTGCTAGAGTGGGCATATTGTTGTTGGTGTGGGAGCTGTTGGGTTTTGGTTAATAAAGGCTGGGAGATGATCACTTAATGAGTCTGGTAAGGTACCCGAGTTGGAGATATTGTTAGGGTGGCTGACTAGAATCCAGTCCAAGATGGACCCTGGAGGGTTAGTTTTGTTAGGTCTGGTAATGTTGTTTATTAGTTGAGTAAAATTATAAAGATTGATAGACTGAAGGGGAGTATTGTTATTAATTGTATTCCAATCAATATTTACATCACCTAGAATGAAAGTCTCCTGTTTAATATTGTTTGAAGCCCAACAGAGAATATTCTCTAGGGTGGAGGAGTTGTCTCCAGGAGGGATATAGATGGTTATTATACAGATACTTTTGAAGTTGTTTATTTTGAGGATTCCTATGACTAGTTCTGCATTATTAAAGTTAGGAATGGTATTTTGGTATGGGCTAAGATTTAGCAGGCAGTTGTAGACTAAGGCTACACCACCTCCTTTTTTGTTTTGGCGATCGGACCTAAGTGCTTGGTAGCCAGGTGGTAAAATTTCAGAGTTACTAGTTTGAGGTTTTAGCCAGGTTTCTGTTACTGCTACTATGTCAGGTTCAGTTACATTTAGCCAGGCATGGAAGTTTGTTATTTTGTTATTAATACTCTGGGTATTAATGGTAATGAATTTAAGGTATTTATTATTGTGCCTATTTGTGGAGGTAGTGGGAGAGAGAATGTTAGTTGGTGTTGGCCCAGGGTTAGGATGGACATCTCCTGCAAGAGCAAGACAAGAGAAGGAATAGAGGAGTTGAAACTTAGAATTGCGGAGTAAAGTAAGAGGGAGATGTAATTTAAATTTGAAAGTGGGAGATGTTATGTAGAGTGTATGGAGTTTTAGTTTAAAGTAATGAAATAGATTTGTTTGAAGGAGGGAGGGGGATATCAAATAAAAATGGAGGGATGAAGGATGTGGATAGGAGATAGTGGAGGGTGAGTGGAGTGGAAAAGAGGCGGGTAGTGTGGTATAGGAATAGGAAGATGCATTATACAGAGTGGTAACAATGAAATGACATGTAAATGAGGTGAGATAGTGTGGAAGAGACATGGAAGAGTAGTGTAGGATAGATATTGGAAGAGTGGGTTGGGGTAGGCTGGGGAGTATAGAGATATAAGGAGGGGATGTATGAGAGAGAGCAGTCAGGAAAGGGGAGTGAGAGGGGGAGGGGAGGTTTAAAGAGAAATCTCTAGGAGGGGGAGGAGCAATGTGATGGGATAGGCTGAGTCCAGTAGGGGAGGGGCTAGGAGGGGACTATAAATGTAGATGCACTGGGGGTGGGTGGGATTTGGGGGTAGGGTAGGGGAGCGGAGTGAGCCAAGAGGGCTTAACGGAGCAGGAAGAGCCACAGAAGGAGAGAGGCCAAGAAAAAACTATCAGTGGAGAGCTGAAGAGATAGGTAAAGTTTGGGTATAGGAGGAAGGTAAGGGCCTTACCAGTAGTGATAGCGGACAGAAGGAGAGAGGCCAAGAAAAAACTATCAGTGGAGAGCTGAAGAGATAGGTAAAGTTTGGGTATAGGAGGAAGGTAAGGGCCTTACCAGTAGTGATAGCGGACAGAGAATTGTAAGATAAACGTATCTTCAGGGGGGGCTGGTCTACACAGGTGTATCCACACAGGGGTGAAGTGGGAGTGAGAGAGAGAGAGAAGAGCAATGCAGCAAGGTAGGAGAGTAGGACAGCAGAGGTCCTGGAAGGCAAGGGAAGATCAGGAATCTATCGTTGGAGTGGGGAAAGCAACAGGTAAGTACAGGGGACAGATATGTAGTAGGATAGAGAGGACTATAGTGGATTAAGAGAGTAAAGTAAGAAATAGGGCTTTACAGATTAAAGGGGAAGAAGATAAAGATGAAAGTATAAGGCAGTAATTAGATTAATAGGGAGAGGGCGCCAACTAGTGGCCAGGTGCTGGGATGCAACTAAGGTCCACTGAGGCTGTCAAAGGGGTAGAATAAGTAAAAGGAGTAGGATGAGGACAGTGCAGATAAGTGGAGCTAGTAGAAGAGGAAGGGTGGCTGTACAAAAAAGAAGAAAAAGGGCTGACTGCTGGCTTCTTGGCAGGGAAGCGTTCAGAACACCTAGCGGGGCTAAAATAACTAAAGAACAGTAGGTTTAGCAGATGGTGCACATACTTCCTTGGTTTCTTCAAGGGGAGGCTTGATTCTAGTCCAAATAGAGGGAAAGAGCAGCACAGTTTGTTGAGTTGCTTGGCGGACTGGATAAGCTGGGATGGCTTGAGATGTAGGTCTGGAAGTCCACACAGGTGTATCCAAATAGGGGAGAGCAGGGACTAAAGTTCCTTGGTTTCTTCAAGGGGAGGCTTGATTCTAGTCCAAATAGAGGGAAAGAGCAGCACAGTTTGTTGAGTTGCTTGGCGGACTGGATAAGCTGGGATGGCTTGAGATGTAGGTCTGGAAGTCCACACAGGTGTATCCAAATAGGGGAGAGCAGGGACTAAAGTTACTTGGTTTCTTCAAGGGGAGGCTTGATTCTAGTCCAAATAGAGGGAAAGAGAAGCACAGTTTGTTGAGTTCCTTGGCGGACTGGATAAGCTGGGATGGCTTGAGATGTAGGTCTGGAAGTCCACACAGGTGTATCCAAATAGGGGAGAGCAGGGACTAAAGTGTTCCGACGCTGAAGCCTCGTATATATCAACCTGTATAACTTCTCCCAACTAATACAGTCTTCAGCCATACCAAATAAAGATGGTACCTCTGGTACCATCATTGACTGGATCCTAAGGACTCACCCAAACCTTATCACCAAAGCTAGAACATTACTTGATCCTCTCAGCGATCACCTACCAGCCTTCGCCGACCATCTCCATTGCATAAACAACACCACTACATCCAAACTCGCAACCTCTCCTCTTCAACACTCTAACTTTCTCTGAATGCTTAAAGCGTACTGACTGGTTCCCTCTAAAAACCCTTCCTCTAGATGATGCCGTTTCCTACTTTAACCACTTATTCCTAACCCTTCTCAGTCAGCAAGCTCCCCCTCGAACCAAATGCATCAAAACCAATCACTGCCCATGGTTATCAAAAGAAAGTAAACTAGCCTTACACCAAAGGGACAAAAAATGGAAACAATATCAAAAACATAAAAACCCTAACACCCTCCTAGAGTATAAGCAACTACAAAACTCCGCCAAAAAACTAATAATTAAAGACCGCAAAGCCCACTACTTCAAACTCCTCCAGTCCTTGCACTCAACAAATCCCCAAAAATTCTGAGACTCATCCATGCTGCATCCTGGCAACAAAGAAAACCCCTGCCCAGACCCCAACCTCTCCAACCTTGAAGCAGCCAGGCAGTTCAACTAATTCTTCATAGACTGCATAGCTAAACTATCAGCCTCCTCCACCACCACCCCAATCATCAACTTTCCTCCACATCCTTCTGCCTCAAGCTCATCCCCACAAGCACTATAAAAAGACTTCTCCTCAAACTCAAACACTGTCGCAATGCACCCGACAACCTTCCAACCACCTTCCTCAAACAATCTGCAGACAGCATTGCTTATCCCATCTCTATTCTTATAAATGAGTCCATACAAGAATCATACATCCCTTCTGTCTGCCGCCATGCTTACATCATCCCCCTCCATAAAGGTGGCAAAAATACTGTATCACCAACTTCAGGCCTATTGCCATCCTTTCCCCTCTTTCTAAAGTACTAGAGAAAACAATACAAGCACAACTCATGGCACACCTAACACAAAACAATCTCTTCTCCCCTACCCAACACGGCTTTCGCCCTGGCCACAGCACCATGACTGCCCTTCTTTCCTTTCTTGAAACATAAACCTCAAACATGACTCAGGCAAATTTGTATCCACACTATTCCTAGATCTGTCAAAGGCATTTGACACCATCTCACACATCCAAAATATATCTCAACTCTCCACCCTACACCTCTCTCCCACCACCATCACCTGATTTTCCAGCTACTTGTCCAATTGCCAACAAACTGTCCAATGGAAAACTTCAACCTCCCCCTTCCTTCCCACACCCACAGGTGTCCCACATGGCTCTGTTCTTGGACCTCTTCTCTTCAACCTATTCATTAACAACTTTCATCAATCCATCCCAGACTCATCTATCATCCAATACGCACACACCTCCCAACCATACCGAATTACTCTGTATTTACCGAGTTTTGGGGTCCAAATGAAGGGGTGCCACGATTCCCGATTGGCACCCCTTCATTTCCGATTTTTTTGCTTCATTTTTTTATTTTTTAAAAAATCGCGCTGTCAGAGCTGACGTCATCACGTGCGTGATGATGTCAGCACCGTCAGGGCTACCAGCCAGTCGGAATTGAGCTCAAGGAGATCACGTCATTATTTCCGGCTATTTCCAGCTGGCTGCGAGCAGGAATACTGAGCAGCGAGAAGTTGAACCTTACCAGGCAGCAACATTAATGGCAGTAATGTTGCTCATCAGTCATTTTTTTTTTCCAAGTCGGGCCGGCTGCGAGCAAGAATACAGCAGCAATGGGAATTACAGGCAGCAGTACCATATCAGTTTTATTTTTCCAAGCAGCAGGCAGGCAGCGCGAGCAGGTAAGCATGGAACAATTGTGGATACGTGTATGTATGTGTTGTGTATCTGTGCACATGTCCGCATTACATATACATGTTGGATGTGTGTTTATATTTGCACATGTATACAAAGAGCACATTTAACTGATACTTCGTTTTGATGATAGGAAAATATATAAAAAATGCTGTGTTAGCATAGTTTAGATTTAACAGTTCAGCGTAGTGTAAGTAGTAGGTTGTTACAATTGTGAAACTTAATATCTTTGTGGATCTGTTCTGGAGGAGATAGTCAACTAATTTCCAAAGGTAAGATAAAAAGGATTTCGGAGCTACTGTGGATATGTGATGTCCAAAAGAAAAGGGAAGGTGCCTTCGGAAATTAGTTGAGCCAGATAGATTTCTGATATGATGATCACCATGTAATGAATTTATTGACAGTTCTGCCTATACCCTTTATGACAATGTCCAGTTTGGAAGAGTGTGTCACCTGTATGGTGTGATGTGGAAATATTTTGTTTACAAAAATGAACTTTACTGAATTTGTTTTCATGTTTAGTTTGAGACAGTTGTCCTTCTACCAATTGTTAACATGGTCTAATTCAAGTTGAGCAGTTACAAGTCATTTAGGGAGCATATAACATACAGTTTAGAGCATCTGCAAACTTTGATATCTATGTACCATGAATGTTGGTTTGAAAATGTGGCAAATAAGAGAGCCCTATGTCCCAGCACAGGTACTTCCCCCCCAGAAGTGACACCTTTGACCCTAACCACGTGGGTTCTGTCCAAAACCCAAAGACCCAGCACCCTCATACTACCCCATCCCATATCTGGTAAATTAAAATATACTGTCACATTTTATTTTTTTATTTTTTATTTTAACATGTGTTTACCAGGAAAGTCCGACTTTGAAGGAGACAACTTTTAGGTGATGCTCGGGAGAAATGTTCCAGTCACATCCTGGGTATTATTTGCTTGGCGTGTAAAGGCTCTTGTGCAATTAGCTGGGTAATCACCTATGAACCTATACATCTACCCCCCCCCCCCACACACACACACACACTTGAATGTGGGTACATCCAGATATATAGCATGCATGTCAATGCATACAGCCTTTACAATTATACTTTGCAGGTGGTGTAATTTGACTTTTTTAAAAATAAAATAAGTACGTTTTATTTTATTTTACAGTTGTTGACCGGGCTAGTCCAACTGGATACATGTCCATTTTCAGTAGAGCCCGGGGAGATAAGCACCAAATAAACAGAATAATAGCAACTTCATGTACAGTACTTTTTTACAGTCTAGAATACAATTGTTATATAGCAGCATATCATCATTTTAATGTAGCATATAACAATATACATATATATAGGTGAAAACATGTTCATACAGTCAAAAAAATATTTACTATACAAGTTCATACTCTCTATATGAGTAAGTTTTTATAGACTTTTAAATTTATAATGTTTTATAGTTGCACACCTATACAGATGTATGCGTATGTGTGTGTATGTGTACACACACACACACACACACACACACACACATATATATATATATATATATATATATATATATATATATATATATACACATACACACAGAGCCAAATTCCAAGAGATATGCTCTCAGTGTAAGTGACCAGTTTTGGTCTGGCCCCTGGTGTAAGCCCATTTATAGCTAGACCTTAGACCAAACAAAGTCACTTACAGTGACAGCAAGCCTTACAGCATCAAGGCAGAGTTACATTTTAAAGGGACAATCCCAGGGATTTTTTGTTTTGATTCAGCCTTTGTTTACATTTCAGGTTTGCCTTGCTGAGCTGAGGGGGTTGGGGGAAGATTGCCTGCAGGAAGCTTCAAAGGTGTTAGTCAAATTCCATCTCAAATTGCAGTTCTACTGACAACAGTCTCAGTGTCACCCATTCATTAGTTTAATCTGTGCATTTGCCCATTGAGAAAAGTAGCCTTTCAGGCATTTAATATAGCAATAACCCACGCCTGGGTGTGGGTAATGCTGGATTTACCCACGGTTGGCGTGGTTTGGTCCCGAGGGACCAAACAAAGCCAACCATGGGTGAATCCAGCATTACCCACACCCAGAAGTGGGTTATTGCTTTTATACAATGACATTATTTAAGAAAAGAAATAATTACTTTTCTTGAATAATGGCCTTGTATACTGCCTCTTTACTGCCCTTCCGCAGCTGTCTGGTATTCATGCAGTTCTGATGTACCATGCCCGCCAGTACATCAGAGCTGTGGGCAAAAGCAACGAAGATCTCCATTGCTTTTTATTGCTTCGCCATGTTAAATGGGTTTAACATAGCGAGACAGCTTTAAAATAAGCAACGGAGATCTCCGTTGCTTATTGGTTGTCTCTCGCTATGTTAAACCCATTTAACATAGCGAAACAGTAAAAAGCAACGGAGATCTTGCGATCTCCGTTGCTTTTTTTTTTTTAAACTGTCTCGCTATGTTAAATGGGTTTAACATAGCGAGACAGCTTTAAAATAAGCAACGGATACACAGAGGCAGGATTTTCAGAGAAGGTTGTTGGCATACTGTAGGATAGATGTCACAAACTTCAGTGTGGTTTGGTTGTTATTAGGAAATGCTAAGACTTCACTGTTTTTTCTTTTGTATTTCCCTTCCCTCACCCACAGGCCATTAGATTAGTTGATCTAGTCACACTCAAATCTGCATCCTTTGCAGCACTGAAATTACATCTTTAGTATGCGCTTGTTTTTGTAAAACTTAGTGGAATTATTATCCCAGCCTGGGCAATTGTATTTTTTTTTAATGCTTGTTGCAACATGCTTTTTTTTTCCTTTACAGATAATTATTTTTCATATATTCAGCAATAGTGTTGCTTATTAGTGCATGTACTCATGCCGACATATATACAATAGTTTCTCCTCAGTTCACAGACAGCATTGCTTTGAACATTTGGATTCTTGGAAACAAACCCACTGAGTTGCAAATGTCCTAATAGAAGAATAAAATCTCATAACATTTCAATAAGAATAATGTCAGACAACAATGAAACTGAATCTTGCTACTTTTACCAAAAGTATTTTCCCCTTAGCTGACACCTTTCAGGAATCGCACAGTAACTGTCTGTATAATAGTGATTCCATCCAACTCAATTTTTTTCCCCTGCGCTGCAATTAAATGTTAGGATATTTCACTCTTTCCCTGAATATTTGACTGCAAGAGAGTTACAGCAATCACCATTTGAAAGTTGAGTCAAATGTAGTCTCTATATTTCCCTATATTTTCATGTGTGTGCATAAGTATGTAACCTAAGTTTATATTCATGTCGTTGTAAAACCATAGCCTTGCTATATCTTACTGACCGGCTTGCAATTCAAGGCATTCCTGAATGTCTGTCAAATTTGTATATGCTGGATATGTAGCAATGCATGTATTTTATTAAAACTTTGTATGCAGTGCACCTAATTGTTTTAGTGGTTTACTTCACTGTTAATATTAGAATGCTCATAACTTTTCTCAAACTTGCTTCTTTTGTGACTCAGATGGCTGTGTTGATGAGACCACTTACCCCTTATCAAGATGGAAATAGATAATTTAAATAACTAAATGCATTTGTCATGTGTCATTATGTGTTTATCATATGCATTGCTTTGGTTCTTTAAAATGTATTTGCTGTATATCTTTATGTTATTATAGATCCACTACACACACACACCTCTGTCTATGAACTTGTGTGTCTTTTCTTATGTATATGGATGTACCTACACCAATATGTGTGGTGTGTTGGTGGATCTATACATGTACACACTCCTACACCGGCATGCAGGAAGTATTTGTATGCTCCTAACAGCATTCGTGTCACTGCCCCTTTATTGCTAGTTTTACAAGTAAGATTTTTTTTTCCATTTGTCATATGCCACTTGACAAGAATATTAAAAGAGTGACTCAAACTACAGACCCCATAAGCTTAACTAACCTTATCTGTAAGGCCATGGAACAAATCATCATGGACCCTGTAAATAAGGACATAGGTGATCTCCAAACCCTTGATTCGACAATTTTGGTTTTGTCAAAGACAGGTCATAGCTGTTAAACCTGATAGACTTCTTCAAAACATCACCAGAGCCATAAAAAAGGCAAATGTGTGCATACAGCCTACCTTAAATAAACAAAAGCCTTTGACACAGTCCCACATTCGGGCATCATTGATAAACTCTCCCAGTTGAATATCAACCCTTATGTTTGTCAGGTAGGTTGCTAACTGGTTCTCCTTCAGATCATACTCAGTCAAAGTTGGGGACTTTCCCTTGACCAGCAGACCTGTCAGCAGTGTAGTTCCACAGGGTTCAGTGCTGGACCCCCTATTGTTTGGAATATACTTCTCAGAAGGTCATGCCAAAATAGACCGGCTGTGGCTGACTAAGTTTGCTGATGACTGCAAATTAGGTGCAATCATTTAATCCCCAAACAATGTCAATATACTTCAAGAGGGATTTATACAAATGAATGACTGGTGCCAAAGCTGTGGACTCAAACTCAGTGCTAAAAAATACATTATCATCCCATTTTGTAAAACTCATATCCCTGCAGACTATCATATAAATAATAATACCCTACATTAACAACTCAGTAGTGAGAGAATTGGGAAAACAAGTTGACTGTTGCCTAAACTTTGACCACAGTGTGTCTACTGTGGTAAGGAAGGCATTCTATGTTGCTCACCTCATTAGCAAAGGCACTGCCTCGAGTGAAACAGGTAATAACTCCCCTGTACTCACCCCTCATCAGGCCAATACTCGAGTACAATGCTCCCTTTGTGTGTACCTTACCTGGCACCTGCAGCCACTTGAGAGACCTC
>NC_056737.1:89191190-89291190 GCF_019279795.1 Protopterus annectens
CATTACTGAATCCCCAAATGATGTGGATATACTACAAAAGGGCCTTACTGAAACAGATGCCTGGTGCCAGAGCCATGGACTCAAGCTAAATGCCAAAAAATGTATAGTTGTCCCCTTTGAAAAAAAACACGAACCTGTGAACTACCACATAGGTGGTAGCACACTAAACACCGAAAGTGTGATAAGAGACCTAGGGACACAGGTGGACAGTGGTCTCACCTTTCATAGGTTCATAGGTTCATACTAGGCTATCTGCCCTAGGGCATTTATAAGCCTAGCCAGAGTGTGTATGGTTTTCGCCACCCATTTTAAATTAATTTTGCTATACCCTTTTTCGAGGGCTTTGATAACCACATAGCCACAACAATTAGAAAATTCTTCTATGTGGCATACCTCATCACTAAGGGCTTTTCATCTAGAAAAAAGGAGGTCATTGTCTGTCTGTACTCATCCCTCATTAGACCCATTATAGAATACAATGCCCTGTTTGGTATGTACCTCACAAGACATCTGCAACAACTAGAAAGGCTGCAGAAATACCTCACAAAAAGAATCACAGGCCTAAAGCAGATGCCTTATGCTGACCGTGTAAAGAAACTCCAGCTATACTCTGTCGCATATTGCCTACTCATAGGAGATTTCTGCCTAACATACAAGGCCATGTCAATTCCAGAGTTGACGGACATGCTAATCCCAATCCCTCTGAGCCACATGCTCCAGGGATCTTAACCTTGTCATCACGATGAATAGAACATGCCGGAGGAATAGGTTCCTGACCCAGAGACTCCCCATAGTCTGGAATAGGCTGCCCATACATGTCTTCAAGAGGAACCTTGACGACTGGATGGGAGATATGAAATTCACCCTGGGATCATATCAGTTGCCCTGCTAGACAGGAGTCCAGGGAAGTAAATATTTGTGGGAAGCAATAGCCATGGAATTGTTATGGCTAGTCTTGTATAGGCCCTAGGCCCAATAGCCTAGTACCTACCTATGAACCGAAGGCATACCTCTCAACCTTATAGTGCAGACAGAAAAGCCTTAATAGAAATATTTAAATGGCTAAAGTAGTTACCAAACTCCAAGATAAAATAGGTCACACCTACTAAACCCAGTGGACTACTGTGAGAATGCCACTTGAACCATGGATGACTGGCAAAAAAGTTCATACGGCCTACCTCAACCTGGTAAAGGCATTCAACACACTGCCTCACTTAGGTATTATAGACAATCTCAAAAATGTAGACATAAATCACTATGTAACTCGATGGATAGTCAAATGGCTCATGGCTAGGACACATGAAGTTAGGCTGGGGGAATACAGCTCCTCAACTAGGCCTGTTACTAGTGGTGTTCCACAGGACTCAGCACTTGGACCTCTCCTGTTTGGAATACACTTCTCTGACATCATAGAAAATATAGAGGGTCTTTGGGTGACCGAATCTGCAGATGACTGGAAGTTGGGTGCAATGACTGATTCCTCTAAAGATGTAAATATCATTGAGGAGGGTCTGAGAGACAAGTAACTGGTGCCAGAAATATGGCCTAATACTCAATTCCAAAAAATGCATATGTATACCCTTTGGGAAGTTGACCACCCCTGCAAATTACAACACTGATAACACTCTCCTAAAAGTAAACCCAGTGGTAAGGGACTTGAGAACTCAGGTTGATAGTAACCTGAACTTTGGTCACCATGTGTCCATGGTGGTGAGAAAATCCATCTATGTGTACCAAGTTATAACTTATGGCTTGGCATCCAGATCTAAGGAGATCATAATCCCACTATACTTAGCTCTCATTAGACCAGTAATCAAGTACACTGTACTCTTCAGCATGTACCTGACCAGGGATTTCTAACAACTATAGTGGTCACAGAGAATCCTCATTGAAAGAATATAGGGTGTAAAAACAGGTCTTATCTGGAAAACCCCAAACTCTTGTCCCTGTACTCAGTCTCCTACAGACTACCACAGGCAATAAAACCTAGCTTAAAAGACCTTCTCAAATCCAGCCTTAATGGATACGCTGCACATTCACAAAACAAACAGCACAAGAATTTCTCAGTCTGAGGATCTAAACATTGTCTGTGACATAAGCAAAACATGTTGGAGGAACAGGTTTGTGTTTTTACCCTTTTTCTGGAAAAAGATTCTCCATTTATGTGAAACAGAGCTCTTCTTTAAGCTTATTCCAATAACATTTGGACCAATGTATGGGAAAGCATAAATTCACCCCTGCTTGCCATCTGTGGCTTTTATGGATGGCAGCAGCTTATAGTCTAAGGCACAGGCATGCACCAAAGTCTTTCTAGTCCTTGGGCACAGACAACTATGAAAACTGGGGCATGAATGGCTAGGCATAAAAGGCTCTAGGGCCATTAGACTGGTAACCTCCAATTGGATTTATTCTGTTGAGTTGCAAATGCATGAAATTGCTTTCCTTACAAATTTGTGTAACAAGAACAAGTTGGAGATCAGAAATATATACAATAAGCAAAATCAGCTATAGCGAAATGTAGGAAACATTGATACTGGTTGGCAATCAGCTTCTCTCTAAATAAACTGTACTTTACTGTGTATGACACTGCTGTATACAATGTATTTTAGATAGCGTATATCATGGACAGAAGTAGGTTAAAAAATAAAAAAAGACAACTGAGTATACAAGTCCCAGTATAAACAAGTGCCTGATCCATGTATGCACACAGTGAAAAACTGTCAGTGTAGAGTCTTCAAGACACAAACATTCCAACAATGAGGCTAGGCCACGTTCAGGGGAGGATGCACCTACCACATTTTAGATGGAAGTAATAGTCCACAATAAACATTCCAACAAGGAGGCTAGGCCATGTTCAGGGAGGATGCACCTACCACATTTTAGACGGAAGTAGTAGAGCACAATAAACGAGAGGCTGGAAATGAGCCATAAAGATGATAGAGTGGAGGACTGAGGATAAGGAAGACAGGGGTTGGGAGGGTGGCCTAATGGTTAAGGTGTTTGCCATACAAACACAAGGTACAGAGTTTGAGTCTCACAAGGGATAATTGGCTAGGCTTAAAATGGCTCGCAAGGGCAGTTAGCCTAGTACTAACCTATGAACTATGAACTATGAACTATGAACTATTATGTACTGTTACTATTATGCAAGAAGCCCAGAATTTCCAGATAGAACACATTCAAAATGATTAAGACAGAAACTGGTGGAAAGAAAAATACTTGCCTAAGAAAAACTATCAAAACCATCATGTGTATGTTTGTGCTCATTCATACAACAGGTCAGTGAAAACTATTATATATACAAAAATGCTGGGCCATTTGGAAGAATAAGTAACCAATGAAGTGCAAAACATGTAAAAAACAAAGCCTAGAGAATTTTAAAAGGCATGAAAAATAAACATGGACATGGGAAAGAAAAAGAGATCTGATTTCTTGAAATGTTTTTGCAGAGGAGAAAGCCAAAATAGTCAGTTCCAGTAAGCATCTCCAAATATATTTGAAGAGAAATACAGGCAAAGTATCCAAGTATGGAAACTTTCACAACCTAAACAATAAGATCACAAAGGGGGGGAATGTAAAACAGAAGATTAGTAAAGTAAAGGTTAAATTTACAGAAGCTCAAGTTATGAAATAATTCCAAAGTGAAGGATTTACCATAGGAAGTCTAACACACAAAGTAAGGAAAATAGAAGGGAAGACATATGGGCATGAGAAAGTATCCCTGGGATTCAAGAAGCTTGGTGCAAGGACGGCTTTAGCCTTGTGCCGAGGGTCCTCACTACAGGTGGTGCAGCAGCGCCATATGAATATGTATGAGGGCACGCCGCCGCAACCTCGACGTGCACAGGAAATGTGTGCTCGTGCAGGGGGCATGTACAAGTGCTCTATGGAGGCGTAAACATGCCCCGACACTTGCAAAACCTACTATGCCTGCTAGTAGAGCCCGCCCCTAATAGTAAGTCAGTAATTCAGTGTCTGTGGATACCGAAATGTATGCTAAGCATACAAGAGTGTCCACGAACAGTAAAATAAAATCAAAGTAGTAAACACACACGCATGTAGTGGAATGTTGAGCCCGGTCCCTAGAAGTTTCACAATTAGATTCTCTGTCCCTGTGTCCCTATTATACATTCGAATTGCTGCAATATCTAAGGTGTAAGCAAAGCGCAGCATGTCTGCGCGTCACTGCCCTCCACCCAGCGTAGCTTACACATCATATTCATTCAAATAGAGAAAAACATGCAGAATTGACGTGTCAATATTGTAGTGTTTAGAGCATCCGCCTAACAAACAGGCATTCATGGTTCAAGCCCAACAATAGCACATATAATTTTCCATGTGGAATGAATGTCGTTTAGCCGTAAAACCGAAATAAGAGTATTGCATGAGATATTTAACTTAAATATCATTCAAGCAAAGTGGCACTGTCATAATGAACAAGGAACTAGTAAGCAGGTGTAAGTACAAATAAGCAGCAGTAAACACATGTAAGTACCAGTAAGCAAGTCTGAGTGCACTTGCGCGGGTCTAAGCAGTGCCCAGCACAGGAAATGTATATAAGTATATACAGATATATATATATATATATATATCTATGAAGAAACAATGACGTAACAATAAAGCATACAAAAGGAATGAGAAGGGAATCAACAGCAACCCCAGTATTATATAGCATTGTCAGTGTATGTCATATCCAGCTGGGCAGGAGTGAGCAAAGCACTGCTACTCACACCACAGGCAGGATATTACCAGTGGGAGTAACATTGTTGATTTGCTAAGTCTACTTTACACACAGAGGGTAGTCCTTGGTGGGACCACCCAAAAATTGATAGACCATTTGGCCACCTGACCATTACACAAGCAAGGGCAGGTATGTTCAAGGACTAAATGGTGGGAGAGCCTGAGAATACAAGGGTTTGGGTCAACATATGTGTAGGGCCCCTAATGCTCTAGAGAGGGCAATGTGTGAAGGTGTGTCATGGCTGCAATAACAAGTGGACAATGGATGTTATGCATGTATTTTAAACACAGGTGGGGTGGAGGAACTATGGGTATGAAATTATGGAGCCAGGCGTGCCAGGGTTGGATGGGCTGGTTCTAACTGGACCGCCCCGTGGAGGTCAGTGAGGTCGTTATAAGTATATATGCATACACACATGCAGACATCAATATGTAGAAGTACATTCTTTTTAACACATTCATTCCATTTGCAGACATAAATAACATGAATGTGCCCTTACAAACCTCGACAGTAGATAGAATAATAGGTTGTGCAGAAGAGGGATGGGACGAAACTGCTAAAACGCAGAAGTGTGTACAATGTCTGAAGTCAGTGCTGTGCTGAAAATAATCAAATGTGAGGACTTTCTCACACATGGAGTCATTCCTGTGATCTGCCTGCTACGGCAATGCCAATTACTAAACTGGTCTATTTGTAAAAGAAATACGCCGAACATGTACATAATTAGGCTCTCATGTGTAATGTGTGTGTTACCACGTAGTCATACTTATTAATTTATTGTAGTGTCATGTTAACGGGAGTAAGGATTAAGGATGTAATGAAGTATAGAGTCTAAACTTGACATAAACACATGCGTGCCCCATGTGGGACAACCCAAAAATTGCGAATAGTATTCTTTTGTCGCTCATGTCACCAATGTTTGTGGACTAAACGTTTGGGAGTTCTGAGGATACATGGAGTGAGTCAACCGATGGGATGGGTCTAGAGGAGGAGGGAGTGGCCAATGTGTAGTGTTGTGGATACACCACGAATCTGACTGGAGAATGGATGACTGCAGTGTTAGGGAAGGGTAGGGGTGTGTGTTTGGAGAACCAGGAGCCATGGGTATATGGGTATATATGCAAATGAAGCAGCACAGCAATAGTGTATTGGTTAGAGCAACCGCCTAATGAACAGACATTCCCGTACAGAATCCCACTGTATCACATACCATTTACCATTGGTAATCTGTACATGAACATATTGCGACATCTGTCAGCTGTATAACCTGCAAAATATCAATTAAAAGTTAACTGGAGTGAAGTGTCAGTGTCATAATGATTAAGGCACTAGTAAACAGGTCAAGCATATATAAACACCAATAAGCATGTGTAAGTGCATTTGCGCGGGGTATGTATTGCTTTACAGACACACACACACATATATATATATATAATATATATAGAAGTATATATATATATATATATATATATATATATATATATAGTTGCAGACATATACATATGCGTATATATATATATATATATATATATAGTTGCAGACATATACATATGTGTATATATATATATATATATATATATATATATATATATATATGGATTCCATACATTTGGTCGAATTACACTTAGTTGAAAATGTTTCCAGGCATTGTACTGCACTGAAAGCTCACTTGATCGAAGTTAATTTGGTTGAAAATGGAATATACCCCCTGCCCCACTGCAGTGCAACCCTGGAGTGAGAATATTAAATAAGGGGGTGTGTGGGGGGCACAGGCCCACACATAATTTTAATGTATTCACTCTTATAAGAAGGTATAGCCATTAGAAATGCATTGATTTAATATTCTCACTCCAGGGTTGCACTGCAGTGGGGCAGGGGCTATATTCCATTTTCGACCAAATGACCTTTGATCAAGTGAGCTTTCAGTCAAGTGAGCTTTCGGTGAAGTGAACTGCCTGGAAACATTTTCGACTAAGTGTAATTCGACCAAATGTATGGAATCCATATATATATATATATATATATATATATATATATGTGTGTGTTTGTGCGTGTGTGCGTAGATACACACAGATATACAGCTATGATAGGAAACAGCACACAAGAATGACATATGTAAACAGGCTATGCCAGTTGAAGTGAGGAGCCCAAGCAAGAAACACGTAGCATGACCTTCCACCCCCCCCCCAGCCGGACACAGGAAACATACACACCAACAATGTAAAGAGTCCATTGTTCCCCAGACCACAGGCAGGATACAACCAGGTGGGTACAGTGCACCCATGAATTCTAATCTTGGAACACAGACAGGAGCGTCCCTTGCAGGACACCCCAAAAATTGGCAAAACCAAAAGAAGGTGATAGACCAAACATTCTGGCTGGGGTGTATACACACTCTGAATACAAGGGTGGGAAACCCTGATGACCCAGACAATTGTATGAAATGGGTCCCGTGAAGTGGAGAGTGGGCAGCGTGTAGTGGTGTGTCCAGAACAGACAAAGACCCAGAGTAAGGATGGGTGCTGTTGAGGAGGTGCGGGTGGTGGAACTATGGGATGCTACTTATGGGTCTAGGTGTGCAGGTGTTGGCTGATGTGGGCCTATATGGACAGCCCTAGGGATGTAAGCGAATGTGTTCATTGGGCAGAGGCATCGCCCAAAGAGCAGCCACACCCACTCCGAGTCCCACTGCAGCAAAGTGTAATCTATATGGCAAGGAACAGAATAACCAGATGTAGACGTATATATGTAGAGGTATGTGTGTGTATATCTACCCATAGCGACACAGAGATAAGCTTTTCCCTCTCCGTAGTACAAATGTATACATACAGAGACAGAATACAGATACATACCCACATATAAATATATACATATGCAGACACCTATAGACCCATATGTTGTGAGATATATATATATATATATATATATTCGCCAAATCTTTTCATGCAGTCACCAGTTAATATTTCCATTCCAGATCGGTCGAGGCCCGGGTTAACAACGACCGCTACCAGTGCTGTTAGCCAACAGGGTGCTGGCGAAAATTGGGCTACTGTTGGCCGAAGGAGGAGAAGAGGCGGAAGGCATGGCCGAAGGCAGGAAGAGAGGAGAAAGGCTAGGACTGTGGTAGTGAGGGTCGGAACTTTGAATGTTGGCAGTATGACTGGTATAGGGAGAGAGCTAGCTAATATGGACAGAAGGAAGGTTGGTATATTGTGTGTGCAAGAGACCAGATGGAAGGGGAGTAAGACTAGGTATATCAGAGGTGGGTTCAAATTGTTTTACCATGGTGTGGATGGGAGGAGAAATGGCGTAGGAGTTATTCTGAAGGAATAGTATGTGAAGAGTGTTTTGGAGGTGAAAAGGGTGTCGGATAGAGTGATGTTTATGAAGCTGGAAATTCATGGTGTAATGATTAATGTTGTTAGTGCGTATGCTCCACAATTTGGGTGTGCAATGGATGAGAAAGAAAAATTTTGGAGTGAATTGGATGAAGTGGTGATGACTGTACCCAAGGGTGAGAGAGTGGTGATTGGAGCAGATTTAAATGGGCATGTTGGTGAAGGGAACAGTGGGGATGAGGAAGTGATGGGTAGGTATGGTGTTAAACAAAGGAATGCAGAAGGTCAGATGGTAGTGGATTTTGTGAAAAGGATGGATATGGCTGTGGTGAATACGTATTTTAACAAGAGGGAGGAGCATAGGGTGACATACAAGAGTGGAGGAAGATGCACACAGGTGGATTATATCTTATGTAGGCGGGCCAGTTTGAAGGAGATTGGAGACTGTAAAGTGTTGGCCGGAGAAAGTGTAGTTAGGCAGTATAGGGTGGTGGTTTGTAGGATGACGTTGGTGATCAAGAAGAGGAGGATGAGTGTGAGGGCAGCACCAAGGATCAAATGGTGGAAATTGAAAAAGGGTAATTGTGAGGTGGAGTTCAGGGATGAGTTAAGACAGGCACTGGTTGGCAGTGAAGAGTTACCAAATAGCTGGGTAACTACAGCAGAGCTAGTAAGAGAGATGGCTGGAAAGGTGCTTGGTATCACATCGGGACAGAAGAAAGACGACAAGGAGACATGGTGGTGGAATGAGGAAGTACAGAAGAGTATACAGGCAAAGAGGTTGGCAAAGAGGAAGTGGGATTGTCAGAGAGATGAAGAAAGTAGACAGGAGTATAAGGAGATGAGGTGCATGGCAAAGAGAGAGGTGGCAAAGGCTAAGGATAAGGCATATGAAGATTTGTATGAAAGGTTGGGCACTAAGGAGGGAGAAAAGGACCTGTACCGATTGGCTAGACAGAGGGACCGAGCTAGTAAAGATGTGCAGCAGGTAAAGGTAAGATAAAGGATAATGAGGAAAACGTACTCACAAGCGAGGAGAGTGTGTTGAGCAGATGGAAAGAGTACTTTGAGGGGTTAATGAATGAAGAGAATGAGAGGGAGAGAAGGTTGAATGATGTAGGGATAGTGAATCATGAAGTACAGTGGATTAGCAAGGAGGAAGTAAGGATAGCTATGAAGAGAATGAAGAATGGAAAGGCTGTTGGCCCAGATGACATACCTGTGGAAGCATGGAGGTGTTTAGGTGAAATGGCGATTGTTTAATGAAATCTTGGAAAGTGAGAGGATGCCTGAGGAATGGAGAAAAAGTGTTTTGGTACCGATTTTTAAGAATAAGGGTGATGTGCAGAGCTGTAGTAACTACAGAGGGATTAAATTGATCAGTCACAGCATGAAGTTATGGGAAAGAGTAGTGGAAGCTAGGTTAAGAAGGGACGTGATGATTAGTGATCAGCAGCATGGTTTCATGCCGGGAAAGAGCACTACAGATGCGATGTTTGCTCTGAGAGTGTTGATGGAGAAGTACAGAGAATGTCAGAAGGAGTTGCATTGTGTTTTTGTAGACTTGGAGAAAGCATATGACAGGGTGCCTAGAGAGGAGTTGTGGTATTGTATGAGGAAGTCAGGAGTGTCAGAGATGTATGCAAGAGTGGTACAGGATATGTACTAGGGTAGTGTGACAGCGGTGAGAGTGATGGATGTGTTTAAGGTGGAGGTGGGCTTGCATCAAGGATCAGCTCTGAGCCCTTTCTTATTTGCAATGGTGATGGACAGGTTGACAGACGAGATCAGACAGTCCCCATGGACTATGATGTTTGCAGATGACATTGTAATCTGTAGTGAGAGTAGGGAACAGGTGGAGGAGACCCTGGAGACATGGAGATATGCTCTAGATAGAAGAGGAATGAAGGTCAGCAGGACTAAGACAGAATATATGTGTGTGAATGAGAGGGAGGATAGAGGAATGGTGAGTATGCCAGGAGTAGAGGTGGCGAAGGTGGATGAGTTTAAATACTTGGGGTCAGTAGTTCAGAGTAACGGTGAGTGTGGAAGAGAGGTGAAGAAGAGAGTACAGGCAGGATGGAGTGGGTGGAGGAGAGTGTCAGGAGTGATTTGTGACAGACGAGTACCTGTAAGAGTGAAAGGGAAGGTCTTTGGATTCTTGAAGCATAAAGCCACTCCCTGTTTTGTGTTGTCTTCATTGAGTTCTTTACTATACTAATGGTATTTGATATGTGTACATGCGTATGCTGTGTGCTTATGTTGTGTGTATATATAGATACATCTAAAGTGCATATGTAATGTGTCTGCATGTGCATCATTTTTAAGTGAGTTAAAGTATAAAAAAAAGCACAACCTTTAAAATTATGTAGTCAAGCATGGATTTGTAGTGATTGCTTCTTGATGTAATTATGCTGTGTTATCAAAAACTGATTTTAGTCAGGGCTTGACACCACTGAAGGATTAATTGCCTGTGGGCATAATTTAATACCATTGGTGAAGTGACATTGCAAGATTCATTTTCATTGATTTTACAACAGTTTTGTCTAGAAAGGTAAAGGGTTTGAAACTGCTGTTGGAGTCAATCTGCTGGTGCTTTCTGTCTTATTACACCTCATCGCTGTAATAACGTAATAACAATAATTAACAGAGGCTGATTTTGTTACCGGATCTGAATATTACACAGTCAGTAATATTGACATGACATGCAAATTAGCATGCCTGCCAGTCATCTGTGGTTTCCACTCCCATTCCCCCTGTCGGTCAGTACCGACATGCCCATAGCTGCGCAGAAGTAAGCACAAGGTACTGTTCTAATATTATACCTAAGGCACTACTATGTGTCTCAAAGGATCTCTGTGCTATGGAATAAACTCTGCATCTATGTGAAGCTAAGTTCATCCTCTGACCCTATACAAAATAAATCTTGATGAGACAAAATAAATGCACCCCCCCCAAGTGTGCCCCACATGTCTCTGATGGACAGAGGTCAACATAAGTAAATTAATAGCATATCCCCCCACACAACCATTAGCTATCTCTTTACTAACATACTCTACCTTATAGGCTTCCAAGGAAGTTATGACTGCGGTGGTGGTGCTGCGGTAGCGTTGTTGCCTCACAGTAAAACATTGTCCTGTTCGATTCCCAGCTTGAGCGTCTTCTGTATGGAGACATGCGTGAATGGGCGTACCTTCGTTGAAGTTGTGCGTCAGGGCCGGCAACTCGGCACGTAAAAATCTACTGCCAATCATTAGCAGACCGGAGTTCCACTGTGGCGACCCCTAACCGGGAAAAGCCGAAAGACACAACAACATAGGCTTCCAAAGAACTTGAGGATAAAACTGGGTTGGCTTGCAGCCTAGGCTTGTAAAGACCCTGGTGGTCATTAGTCTAGTATAAGCCTATGAACCTATTATGTATGCACAAAACTTGGAAAAAATACACTAAATACATCATTTATACTTATTTCTTCCTACAACATATACTCCAAATTCAAGAGTTGACATAAATAAATAAAGAGAATTTAAATAACCTCTGAAAGCATAAAATGTACACTAACCTGTAGCATCCTTCAATGAGCTTGTAAGCATATACCACAATGTCTTACTGGAGCCATGTTTTTGAGTGAAGTGGTCCACTGTTTCAACTGAGCCAGCAGGAAAACCTACCTAGCAGCTAAGCAATAAAACATGGCCATAATTACTACCACATACAGTGCCAGGAGGTGAAATCAGAACTCAGGTTTCACAACCCTTTAGGAAAACTAGTTCTAACCTTTTTATCACTATCCACAAAAGGAAAACACAATAAAGCTGTACAAACCTAACTAATAAGACACACAAAAACTTTCCACAATGGCTGCATGCTTTCAGTTGAGCTAAAGTCCTACAGAGCAAAGCCAAAACAACATGGTACACCTTCTGCAAAACCAGACTCTGATCCTCTGAACCAGTCAAGGAAAAAATAGCCAATTACCACAGCAAATAACACCCCCCCACACACACACACACATTCTACATCCCCCACACACACACACACACACACACACACACACACACAACTGCACAGAGTGCACTGAAACTAGCAACCTCTAAGAAATAAAACCTGTAATACAAAATATTACACTATATACACCATACATGGACACAAAAAGTACACCAAATATATAATTTCCCCTTAAAGTTATCCAGTAATTACACAAACATGAGGTATGCCATCAGTAATTCACAATTTAAGTTAATTTTGCTACTTATCTGAACTGTTTTTTTACCAAATACTGTTTGCACTTTAAAGTATTTGTTTTTAAGTGTTTTTTTCATCTCTTTAACTATAAAAGGCTACACACTCAAGTGCAATGGCCTATTTTCCATGTTAAAAGTGTTTATTTGCTGTATTTGACTTAACTTTTTGAAAAAAGAAACAAAAAAATAAAAATCTTATCTCTCTACTCATTTCCCACCTTTCTAGATCTAGTAAAGTCTGGTTTTCAGAGTTTGATTAATTCTGGGCTGTTTGTAAGTTCATGTATTGCCCAGACCTTTCTAAGACAGAGGGAAGCTTCTCTGTTCATCAGTGAGAGTGGTGAGCTTTGGAACAGCCTATCTGTCGCTGGAGGAGTGGTTTCAACCCACAAACTGTAGTTTTATTGGCCGTTTTGGGCTATTTCTATCCCTTTCATCTTTCTGCTTAAAAACATGTGTTTGCGAAGTTTTGCACATCGCTTAGCTAGGATTAAACTATTCCCGGTGCCATAAAGTCTCCTCTTCAGTTTTTCCCTTAGAACTAGCCAGATTTAGCACTTGAATCTGCTAATCCGTGCCTAACACTTGTTCAGATCAGTTGTAAGAACTAAAGCTACAAACTGCTGAAGCACTCTCATTTCATAGGGGTAAACAGTTTTTGTACCTAACTTCCTCAAGTTACTTCAAGGAATACAGCTCTAGTACTTACTTCCCTCACTTATCTAGAGAAAAAAAGTGATTACCCAGGCATGTCCAAGGGACAGCTCCCAGTCTTCTCTGCTGTCTACCTGATGAATCTGGGCATCTTGGGGCAATGTAGCAATTGCCTCATGTACACTGACAACCCTCACCTCCTACCCCACCAACACTACAACCTGTGAGAGATGCGTTTATCTTGCCAAACTGGAGGCAAAGCTCTCTCATCCCAGGATTGAACTTCTCAGTCAAGAGGAGAAGGTAAACACTTGCACCACACCACATTCACATAGTCCCACAATACATACACCACCAAAACCCACACGTAGATACATAAAAACATTCTCGGAGGCTCTCAATTAGAATCTGCCCAAGCAACAGAGACCTTCAAAGCAGAAATGCAAGCAACCTCCACCCCTCAACACAATCCGAAAGACACATAACACACAGACCCAGTGTGCCACTCGACCACAGCTCATAAGGCAAAACAACGTGCCTAATACATTAGTTATAGGTGACGCTATAGTCAGGCACAGTGATGTTCCACTCACCACAATAGACAAGGAGAAGATTACTGTTAGCGGCCTGTCAGGTGCCAGGATCTGCCACATAACCCACGCACTCAGTTCACTCCACAAGTACAAATATGATTCAGTCATTGTCCATGTTGGTGTGAGCAACCTGAGACATACCTCCCTGGACTACATGAAAAGAGACACAGATGAGCTCTCCAATCTTATAATCCAGGCAGGTATGACCCTAGCCCTGAGTAGTATTCTACCTTCTCCCAGAATGATACCACAGTACAAAAACAAAATGATTGACTTCAACAATTGGCTAAGCTTCTGGTGTAATTCTAAGGGGATCTTGTATCTGTCTGCCCGGGAAGAAATGGTTGACAGGCCACGATGCTTTGCCAGAGACTGCCTGCACCTCTCACCCCTGGGATTCCAGATACTGGCTAAGGCTCTTGCTGCCCCTATTATGCCTTTTTAGGCAAGGTTCAAAAGACAAACCCGCCACCGTAACAGTTGCAGGCAAGCAACAACTGAGGGTAATGCTACTCAATGCTAGAAGTCTAAACCTCAAAATGCACTCACTCAAGGCACTCCTTAAAATCTGGTACATCGATATCTGTGCAGTGACTGAAACCTGGTTCAAGGCTCCTGAGAGTACCCCTGCATTACCAGGATATAACTCATATCATACCTTTCGGCCATCTACTCAGGGCTGGAACAATAAGGGTGGAGGGGTGTCCATATTCATTAAAGATGTCCACACCTCCAGGCTAGTTGCCCAACATAATGCATCCGAAATTATCCAGGTGCAACTAACTCTGGGCAAAACTGTAATCCATATTGTAGCTTGCTGCAGATCCACCACCATGCTCCAGGATTCCCACTCCTCTTTTCCTGATATACTGGAGAATATTAGGGATCAACCAACACCCTAATAATGAGCGATTTCAACAACCCACCATTAACTGGGAAAACTACTCATGTACCAACTCCTTTGCTCAACGCTTTCTAGAATTCATAAACTCCAATGCCTTGGATCAACTTATCCCCACCAGGGGAAATAATATCCTCAACCTAGTCATTTCCAACATGAGTGAACAGTGTTCCACACCTGAAGTCAACTCCTCATTGGTCAGATCAGACCATAAGCTAATCACTATAGATATCCACATCCCGCCATCACCCCCCATTAAGGAAACCATTGTAAAAAAAAATTCTCCAAAGCCAACTCCATGCTTAAGACAGAAGTGGCAAACTTCACGTCACCCATGCAGATAGACAATGCAGTTACAACTGCCGAATCTTATAGAAATGCACTCTATATGCACTTACATGAGTGCATTGATCGTGCTATCCCTAGCAGAACCAAGACGCTATCCTCCAAAAAAAGGAAGCCAATCTGGTGGTCCCCTGCTATAAACAAACTATGCAACAGAAGGAAGAAACTGTTGCAAAAGAGAGTAAAATCCCAGGAGTGGAAGAGCTCCCTAGTCAGCCTCAGCAAGAAGCTGAGATCCCTCATAAAATCCTCCAAAGCCAACTATGAAAACAACATTGCCACTGACTCTAAAGACAATCACAAAGCATTCTACAGCTATGTCAAGAATCTCAGTGGCAACACCCAGATCTGCTCCGAGTTGCAGCACAGTGGCACGAAGATTACAGAGCCAACTGATATCGTCAACATCCTGGCTGATAGGTTCATTACCAACTTTACCCCCCTCACCCCTCCAAAGTGCTCATATCCATACTGGAAGAATGCAGTACCCCTACAATCACAACTGAGCAGGTAAAAACTGCACTCTCCAAAGCCAAGGACACAGCATCCATGGGACCAGACAACATCCCAGGTTGCGTTCTACATGAACTTCAAAATGAACCGGCCTCCCACCTAAGCACTATGTTCAACCACAGCCTCACATCAGGCTTTGTACCCGCTGAGTGGTGCACGGCAACAGTTGATACCACTCCACAAAGGGGGTGCCACCACGGACCCTGGGAACTATCGCCCTATTAGCCTGATGAGCCTGGTCTGCAAAGCCAGGGTGGGAGGATGGCATAATGGTTAAGGTGTTTACCTTACAGACACAAGGGTTTGATTCTCGCTTTGGGTAATTGGCTAGGCTTAAAATGGCCCACAAGTGTAGTTAGCCTAGTACTAATCTATGAACCTATGAATGTATCATCATGGAACACATAAACAAAGACATTGGTAACTTCCAGACTCTGGACCCCACCCAGTTCAGGTTTGTGAAGGGCAGCTCATGCCTCCTGAACCTGAATGACTTCTTTGAAACAGTCACCAAAGCCGTAGACGAGGGTAAGGCAGTTCATACAGCCTTTCTTGACCTCGCCAAGGCTTTTGACACCATCCCCCATTCTTGAATCATAGATAAACTCACTAGACTGGGTATAAATCCATACATCACAAGATGGCTTGCCAATTGGTTCACTGACAGAACCCACACTGTAAAAGTTGCAGACTCCAAATCTGACTTTAAACCTGTGACAAGTGGAGTACCACAGGGTTCTGTCCTGGGTCCTCTCCTGTTTGGTATCTACTTCTATGAGGTACAGGCTAACACAGAGGGCCTCTGGCTGACAAAGTTCGCAGACGACTGCAAACTAGGTGCCATAGTCGAGTCCCCGAATGACATGGACATACTACAGAAGGGCCTCACCAAGACTGATGCCTGGTGCCAGAACCACAGCCTCAAGCTCAATGCCAAAAGTGCACTGTTATCCTGTTTGGTAACAACTCTGTACCCATGAACTACCACATAGGCAGCAGTCCACTAAATGCCAAAGGTGTGATAAGAGACCTTGGGACTCGGGTGGACAGTAGTCTCTCTTTTGATAATCACATCACCACAGTAGTCAGGAAATCCTTCTACATGGTGCACCTCATCATGAAAGGGTTCTCATCCAGGAAAAAAGAGGTCATTATTCCCCTCTACTCAGCTCTCATTAGACCCATTACAACGCCCCTTTTGGAATGTACCTCACAAGACATCTACAACAGCTGGAAAGGACACAAATACCTCACAAAGAGGATTACTGGACTCATACCGATGCCCTATGCTGACCGTCTCAAAAAACTCCAGCTTTGCTCCGTAGCATATCGCCTACTCCAAAGCAATCTCTGCCTGACATACAAAGCTATGTTAAACCCAGAGCTGCTGGACATGCTACATCTAAAGAAATCCAATTCCCGCCGAGCTACACGTTCCAGGGACCTAAACCTTGTCACCACAACAAACAGAACATGCTGGAGGGATAGATTCCTGTCCCAGAAACTTCCCATACTCTGGAACAAGTTACCTATCTATGTCAAGCAGAGTTCCTCACTAGCACTCTTCAAGAAAAATCTTGATGAGTGGCTGGGAAATAGGAAATTGGGAATCAGTTCTGTGGCTCTGCTCGACAGAGGCACAGGAAAATAACCACCTTGGGTGGCGTAAGCCAGGGAACCTTGTTGGCTAGGCTTACACAGGCCCTTGTGCCGATAGCCTAGTACCTACCTATGAAATAATCTCCCAAACATGGAAATGTTCACTTACCTGTAATATCCAAGTGTGTAGTCTAAACTATTCCCATTAATTATTTTTGTTGCCATTCTCTACTAAGCTAACTGCTTCTCCAAGTGAGTTGCACAAAATCTACATAGAGCTTAAACAACAGAATATAGCCATTTTCTGTAAAACATACTACAAAATTCAAATAACCTAGAGCAAATCATGACAGTCATCTATAATCCTGCTGCCACCAGTCACAAAAAGTAAAATTCTTAAACAAGTAGCAATTTATAAAAAAGCTGCACTGACCTCACATCCAACCTTCCATCGTGACTGTAAGTTCCAAACTGAGCCAAATTCTGTAGAAAGTAGCACATATCATTTCCTAAAACAGTGTTCCCACCTCCAAACAATTAAGGCAAGCCTTGTATCTCCACAGGATGTACCTAGGCAATGCCTGAATTAATTACTTTGTGATGAATGCATAAATATATTACAGTGGGTGACAGATTCAAATAAATACATACGGTGAAATAAATGAGACATCTTAAACAGCTCAGCATTTAAATCTCTCATTCAGTGAAATGAAACTCACAGTCAAGCTAGAAATCAATGTAGTTAGTGCCTCATCCAGTTGAATAGGGCCATTATCACCTCTGCTGCCACCCATTGTTTTATCCAGTATGTCCAAGATTAAAAACACTTAACACATAGTCAAGGATGACTGCAGCAATTTTAGCAGTATTAACATACAAACAAATGGACTCAAGCTTCATTCACCACAAACTGAGAATTCTTTCACTCGTTTTAAGATATTTAGTCAAACTTTTAGTTAAAGTAACAAACTTTAAAAAACTGTATTTTTAGTGGAGTTTGATATCTGCACAAAATGATAATAAAGCTACATATATAGTTTTAAGTCAAACCCACCTCCATAGGTATCACAAGGGATAAGAAACTAAGAGTAATGCTACTCAACGCCAGAAGTCTAAACCTAAAGATGCATGCACTCAAAGCTCTCCTTAGCATGGAGAACATCGATATCTGTGCAGTAGCAGAAACCTGGTTCAAGGCTCCCGAGAGCACCCCAGCACTACCAGGTTATACCTCATACCATGCTTTTCGGCCCCAAAACTTGGACCGAACCACAAAAGGAGGGGGAGTATCAATATTCGTCAAAGATACCCACACCTCCAGGTTGGTGGCACAGCACGAAGCATCAGACTATCCATGTGCAACTAACAGTGGGTAAAACTGCCTTCCAGTTTATAGCCTGCTACAGACCACCCTCCCAAACCCAGGAACCCCACTCGGCCTTCCTGAGAACACTGGAAAATATGAAGGTCTCTCCAAACACCATTATATTGGGCGACTTCAACTACCCAAACATAGACTGGGAGCATTACTCTAGCTCCAACACCCTAGCCCAAAGGTTCCTAGAATTTATAAACTCAAATGCTATGGAACAAATTGTTACCACTCCCACAAGAGGGGAAAACATACTGGACCTGATCATCACCAACATGGGGACTCTATGCTCCAGACCAGAAGTGTATCCCTCATTGGTAAGATCAGACCATAAACTAATCTCACTGGATATTCACATCCCGACCCCACCCCCTGCCCAGAAAACCACAGTGAAAAATATCTCTAAAGCAAATTTCACACTCCTCAAAACCGAGGTGGAATCCTTCAAAGCCCCCGAGCCTGTGGAAAATACTGCCCAGACTGCAGAATCCTTTATAAACACATTCTATGAACACCTTCAGGAATGCATGGATCATGCAATCCCAAATAAAACCAAGACCCAATCCTCCAAAGGCAGACGTCCTGTCTGGTGGACCCCAGCCATAAACAAACTATATAATAGAAGGAGGAAGCTACTACATGATAGAGCAAAATCCCAAAAAGGGAAGGCATCTCTGATCAGTATTAGCAAAAAACTACGGCCACTCATAAAATCATCTAAGGCCAGCTTCGAGAGAAAAATTGCACAGGACACTAAGGATAATCACAAGGCTTTCTTTAGTTATGTTAGGAACCTGGGTGGGAATTCCCAGATATGCTCAGAATTAGTCCAAAATGACAAAAAATGCATCGAACCCACAGACATTGCCAACATCCTAGCTGACAGGTTCAGCGCAAATTTCTCCCCCCCTTCCCCACCAAAAGGGCAAATATCTATCCCAGCAGAGTGCTGCCCCCCTGACATCTCAGATGCTCAGGTAACAGCCGCCCTCTTCAAAGCAAAAAACACAGCATCAATGGGACCAGACGTTGTCCCGGGCTGCGTCCTACATGAACTCCAAGAAGAGCAAAACCCAAACATAAAACTACTGTTCAATCTCAGCCTTACTACAGGATATGTCCCCAAAGAGTGGTGTACAGCAACAGTGGTCCCTCTCCACAAAGGTGGTGCCTCAACGGGTCTTGGAAACTATCGTCCCATAAGCCTGACTAGCTTGGTCTGCAAAGCTATGGAAAGGATCATGAACCTCATAAATAAAGATATTGGTGACCTACAGACACTGGATCCTACACAGTTCGGCTTTGTTAAGGGAAGATCCTGCCTCTTAAACCTGGTTGATTTCTTTGAAACAGTCACCAAGGCCATTGACAAGGGGAAGGTGGTCCACACAGCCTACCTGGACCTCGCAAAAGCCTTCGATACAATACCCCAGTCGGGCATTATAGATAAGCTCACCAGCTTAAATATAAACCCCTATGTCACTAGATGGGTTGCAAACTGGCTCAAGGACAGAACCCACATGGTTAGAATTGCTGGAGCCATGTCAGACTCCAAACCAGTTACAAGTGGCATCCCACAAGGCTTAGTCCTGAGACCTCTCTTGTTCGGTATATATTTCTCGGAGGTACAGGCCGACATGGAAGGACTGTGGCTGACCAGCTTTGCAGATGACTGCAAACTGGGTGCCATAATCGACTCTTCAGCCGACACAAGCATCCTCCAAAAGGGCCTCATAGAAACAGACAACTGGTGCCAGAGCCATGGCCTCAAGCACAATGCCAAAAAGTGTATAGTCATCCCCTTTGGCAAAAACAAAGTGCCCACAAATTACCACATAGGTGGTAATCCATTAAGTACAGAAGAAGTAATTAGGGACCTGGGGACCCAAGTTGATAGCAATCTCTCATTTGACAACCACGTGGCCAAAGTGGTTAGAAAAACATTTTATATAGCCCACATAATCATGAAGGGATTCACATCTCTTTCAGGGGAGGTCATCGTGCCTCTTTACTCATCCCTCATCAGGCCCATAATTGAGTACAATGCCCCTTTTGGGACGTACCTTACCAGACACCTGCAGCAACTGGAAAGACCCCAAAAGTACCTCACCAAGAGGATCAAAGGGCTCAAACAGATGCCATATGCTGCCCGGTTAAAGAAACTCCAGCTCTACTCAGTGGCATACCGCCTGCTCAGAGGCGATCTGTGCCTGACGTATAAAGCCATATCCAACCCGGAATTAATGGACATGCTGCACCTCAGAAAATACAAATCCTATCGAGCTACGCGCTCGAGAGACTTGAACCTCAGCACTGAAATAAATAGGACATGCTGGAGGGACAGATTCATAACCCAGAGGCTCCCTTCACTCTGGAATAAAATCCCAGTCCAGGTTAGGCAGAGTCCCTCATTGACTCTCTTCAAGAGGAATCTTGATGAGTGGATGGGAGATCGTAGGTTTACCCTGGGTATCACTTCTGTGTCACTGTTAGAGAGAGGCACAGTATACTAACCTCGAAAAAGGGCATAGCAAAATTAATTTAAAATGTGTGGCGAAAGCCAAACACACTCTGGCTAGGCTTATAAATGCCCTAGGGCAGATAGCCTAGTATGAACCTATGAACCTATTTATGTGCCTGTAACAGACTTGGAACAGCTATGAAAAAATAATTTCAGTGAAAATCTGGGAACCACAAATAGCTGTCCAAGAGGAGAGTTGTAGAAACAAATGTTGGGATAAGAAAAAACACATTTATTTTAGTGATGCACTTCCTCTGCAAAAAAAAAAAAAAAAAACTAACTCTAAATGTATGAGTTGGGTTAACCTTTACAGAAACTGGCATCTCAAAATGGTCTAAAACACAAAATCAAAAAGTACATTAAAGTCTTTTGACTGGTGTACTTGGTATTTTTGTAATAACCATCTTAAAATGTTATGGTCCTGCAATGCACTCACCAGTGCTATACTGTCTAGAATAATATAATGTATATACCTGCTGTCAAAGTCTTCTAGACGCACTCAAAGATCTCAGCCTTTGATGCAGACAAGGCAACATGTACTCCTTCTTCACCACCACATACTACAAGTCCATGCAGGTCACCCAAGAGTCCCCAGGAAAGCAGGCTTAATTATGTAAGGCCTCAAATTCTGTTTCATTGCAAGGATGTGACTTAGTCATATGCTATAGGTTTATAGGAGTTGCAAGTCAGCTGAGCTGCAAGGACACTTTCACTTTGCCAGTACCCACCCTTAAGCCAAAGAGGGCCAGGCCAGTCATACCGGGGGGGGGGTGAGTTTATGAATACCCAAACAATTATCCTTTTAAAGGCAGACAGTATTTCACACTGTTTAACTCTGAGAGTTTGTTTGTTCCATTGAAGTGGGTAAGTGGTGTGTTATAATTCCTCCAACATGTTTTATTTTTTGTTGGATTGAATTTAGAACTATGGCCCTAGTATTAGCTGGATAGCTTGATTTCTGGATGTAGAAGAGTTTTTGGACTACTGGGTCTATTATAGCCAGTAAAGCCTCCTTGCTCCACTTAAGTAATATGTGCTAACCCTGACCCTAACTCTAAACTGTATCTTAAATTGAAAAAAAGCTGTTCCCATAACATACCACTACAGAACACTGTTGATGCACTCATCACACACATGTACACAGACACACACTAAATTTAGCCCATAACCTAACCTTAAAATCTCAGAATCATACATACACTTAATCTGTCCTCTTCCCTAATCGTTTCCCAAACTTAACCCAAAACACTGATAATCACATCCACTTAATCCACCCCCCTTACTTAACCTTACCTACACATTTGCACTCAAGGGCACTGTTGATGCACTTATCACACACATGTACACAGACACACACTAAATCTAGCCAATAACCTAACCTTAAAATCTCAGAATCATACATACACTTAATCTGTCCTCTTCCCTAATCGTTTCCCAAACTTAACCCAAAACACTGATAATCACATCCACTTAATCCACCCCCCTTACTTAACCTTACCCACACATTTGCACTCAAGGGCTTCTGCATACCCCCATTGTGCCTTTTTAGTCACAGTTCATCTAATGAACATCCCAACTTAACCAACAAATCAAATAACCTGCTAGACAACATTAAGTTGGTCCTTCTCAATGCCAGGAGTCTTAATAACAGGATATGCAACCACCTATGCTAAGGATCTTTTAGCTCATTTAGATAAAGTAGTTTTTATCCAATTTGTGGTTGCTTTTGGTCCGGGTGGGCTGTTCCCATCAGGACCAAATACAGTGGCAAATTCAATAATTTGCCCCATTGGTCAGAAAATACAAATAAACTATAAAACAACAGGAAGAAACTGCTTTGATCACCTTGTAACTCCAGAATCTCTTGCCACACTAAAGTTATCAAATGCTTCTCTAAGAAAATTAAGACAGCAAATTGTTCCATAAATTTTGTCTTGCTTATGACATTAAGGATAATTATGATTAAAGTCCTTCTTCAGCTAATTAACATCACAGTTCAGAACTAATCTATAATTAGAACTTCTATTCATTTCTTAAAGATATCGTCACTATATTGACTAACAAATTTTCCTGAAAATACCACCACCCCAAACATAGTGGAACTGCTTCCTCTTCCCATCTCTAAAGACCTTATGTTTCAAGTGTTCGCAAAGGCCAAAAATTTCTCAACCAGTTAGTGACCTCCCTAGTAAGGGCTCAAACTTAACAGAAATAGTTCTTATGGATATGGCAGAATTATGCATCATACCTACAGATGCCTCTCTTTCGTTAAATCAAATCAATATGCCACAGTGCTTTCAAAAGATCACAGCTGAAGATGTCCTCAAATCCAACTGAATTTAGAGACTCAGAGACTCAACATCAGGGCATTAGCATCTGCTACAGAACAACATTTAAATGCTCACCACCCTATAAAGGCCCCATAGCTAAAATGAATACCTATGACACAGATTTCTATTTCCACATAAACCTGGCATTGAACTTTCTGTCCCATTCATCACAAATGCAGAAGCAAGTTCAGATTAAAAAAAAACATTTTGATGGTGTCCAAGATCAACAAACTGTACAATGGCAGATATAAATCCTTGCTATATTTACACTCACTACTTTACCCGATAGTAAGCAAATATAAAGCCTTTCTTACACATATATTTCAGTTACAGCAGTGACATTTCCTTTTTATGAGAATAGTGTCTTACCCAGAAATACACACACACACGCACACACACACACACATTGGTGTAGTGATTAGCATTGCTGACTCACAGCAAGAGGTTCTCTGCTTCAATTCTTGGCTGGGATGCCTTCTGTGTGGAGTTTGTGTCCTCCCTGCATTTGCTTGGGTGTTTTGGTTTCCTTCCACATTACAGAGACATGTGCCTGGAGCGTTACTCCCCAGACCTCCGCTAAAAAGGGGCTGTGTCCCAGTTGGACTTTTCCCGGTAAACAAATTTTAAATAAATAAATATATAACTAAAGCAGGAAGGTCTCCACTGAAGTGTTTGTTGTAACAAAATTACACTCACTAGCAGCAACACTACTTCCACCACGGCCAGTTCATATGCTCTCCTTGTTTTCTATCACCTTCAGTTCGTAAAACAAGCCAGGAAGCAAAAATTGACATTCAAAGCTTTTAATAGACGATTAAAACAATAACTACAAAAAGGATAAGTGCTTTTGGGTCTTTACAACCCTTCTTCAGATCAAATTAATAAAATCACAACAAAAGTATTTAAAATAATGTCCATCCAATCATCAACAATCTTCGTAATTTCAACCAATTAAAAAGCAGTGATTTTATCCTGCTTTAACAAAAGACTAAAATGATTGGTTATCTCTCTGAACCATTCCATTTCCTTTATGTGTTCCTAATGTCCATTCATGATACAATAAAAAATACTTCCTCTGCATAGTTGCTGTGATTCATCAGTCTCCAAATCCATTGTTTTTATTGGTCTAGCATGACAGTATACATTCATGTATTCATGAACTCATCTACTGAGGCCATGATCATACAGCAATATTAAATATTCATACATTTGTATCCCTGCTTCAATCACTGTTTATTTATTGAATTTTGTTGCTTCTTTTTTTTTTTTTTTTCAATAATAATTCTTTATTTTTCCCCTTTTTTTACCCCTAAATGTTAATACAATACTACAACCTATTTACAATATATACATGAATGCTTCCAACAGTTACATAGGGTCATTATACATAATAGTTAGTCTGTACTTCCCGGAGAAAAGTGGAATGGAACCTTAAGCTAAGCCAATGTTAAAGATTTGCTCCCATATTTTTGTATTATTTACACTTTTCTTATGATCACTAATTAATAATTTATGTGCTAGGATATGTTTTATCGCTACACTCTTGAAATTTTCCCATGAAGTCTGGGATGGATTCAACCAATTTGTAGCAATGTACAACTTCATTAACAAAAAAATATTTACGAGTATGATCCTTTGGGATCTATCCAAATTAGTTGGCGGAATATGCAGAATCATAAACTCCCAATAGAGGGTAGACTGTTGGTATCCCATTTTTTGTAGTTGGAATTTCAAAGAATTCCAGAGTTTAAAAATACATTTACAACTCCAGAACATGTGTAAAAGGTCAGCTGTTTTATCTATACAATATGGACAATTGGGTGAGTTTTTTGAGTTAAATTTATGTAAAGTGAGACGCGTATAATACGCATTATTAAATATCATCAACTGAGTAAATAATAACTTCTGAAGGGACACTGATTTTAAGGTTAAGTTAATTGCTCTCACTATTTTACTATCTTCAATCGTTAACAATTTCCCCTTGCAGTATTTCGATAAAAGTATTTGGTTATTGTATTTCACCTCTTTCATCAAACTATATGACGCTGTTATATATTTACATTCCTGTGTTAAGGTTTGCCATAAGTTTAGGCAAATGCTTAAATCTTCTTCTTTAATTTTGAAATTCCTATTACTAAAATAGCTTATTGATAAGTCCTTTAACTGACTTATTATAATTAAATACGAGTTAGGGAGATCCATCTCTCTTAGTATGTTATGTATTGAGATACCTAGAAAGGGATATAAATCGAGTATGGTTAAATTACTTATAAGTGGGAATTTCTTAAGGTCTATCAACTGATTACCAATTTTCAAATTCGGGTTTTTATGAAATGGTTGAAGAATCATCATATATTGTAAAAGATTTAGTGAGTTAAACAGACTTTGTACTGATATTATATATATTTTGATATGCTCCATCAAAGTGTACATTTTAAGGGTATCTTTGTTTAAAAAAGGTAATGCCTTACAATTAATACCCAAACCAGCAACATGTTTATGATTTAGAATCAACCACTTAGGAGCCCATTTCGAATTGATCCTATCAAAGTTAACTACTCTTAGAATTCTATTAGCATTTATTATTAAATAATATGTTTCAAAATTCAGTAGTTCCAACCCACCCCTATTTTTCAGAGTCATCAGTTTGTCATAAGATATCCTAACTTTTCTAGGTTCCCATACAAATCTAGCTAATTCTGTATGAAGTTGTTTGAAGAATTTCTTGGAAATTTGAACTTGAGTAGCTCTAAAGATATATAATATTCTGGGAAGTATGTTCATTTTAATAATTTAGGTCTTTGCCATTATTGGTAATTTCAGATTATCCCATCTTTTTAAATCAGAGACTATCTGTTCCCAAATTAACTTAACATTATTTACGTAAAAGTCTCTATTATCTGTTGAAAAAACAACCCCTAAATATTTTATTTTTTCTTCAGATTTTACCTGCCCTACCAATGGTAAAAGCGAGAAGGGTGTAGGCGTCTTTAATGGGAATACCTTGTTTTTTTTAAATTTATTTTGTAATTAGATATTTTTGCAAAGTCTTCCACAGCTTTTAATATTTTCTTAATATCTGAAACTGTGCAGTAAATATTCAAATTGTCCGCAAAAGCAGCCATGGAAATCTTCGTACCATAAATTATTGGAGCATTGTGATAAATATTTTGTTTGATATGTAAAAATAATGGTTCTAAATATAAATTGAATAATATAGGAGATAAAGGACATCCTTGACGGGTACCATTCTTAATTTGAATTATTTTTGAGCGATTCCTATTAATAACTAGATTTGTATAAGGATTATTATATAGTTTTTTTAAAGTTAAAATGAATTCTTGCGGTATATTAAAACATGCTAAAATATCAAACAAACATTTTAAGTTCACTCTATCAAAAGCTTTTTGTGCGTCAGTTATGAGTGCATATGCATTAAAGTTCCTGTGAGTGGCTTAAGAAATCAGTGTATGAAGTGATAACGTATTATCTGTAGTTTGTCTGCCATTTATGAAACCGGCTTGTTCATCTGATATTATCAGGTTAATTACCTTCTTCAATCTATTAGCCAAAATCGATGTCATAATTTTCATATCTATATTCAAAAGTGAAATAGGTCTATAATTATCTGGGTTATGTAAATCAGTATTCTCCTTCGGTATAAGAATAGTTTTCGAAGCATTAAAGTGCGGGTCAGTAATTTTATTATTAGTTATATAGTTGAATACCTGTGGAAGTATTTTCCCCAATATATCACTAAAAGTTTTATAGAATTCTGTGGTCAAACCATCCGGTCCCGGAGCTTTATATGGCTTCAACTTCTTAATTGCATCAGTTATCTCCTCTGAAGAAATTGGTTTAACTAAGTTTATATGAAGCTCATCACCAATCTTCGGAAAGGTAATTTTCTGCAGAAAATCATTATTACTCTTATTTATATTTACTTCCTGTTGCACACCATATACTTGTGAAAATATTAGTTCAAATGCCTTCATGATATCTTCAGTATTGGTATATGTTTTATTGTTAAAGTGTATTTCAGAGATTTGAGAAGGTATTTTCGATTGATTAATAATACGTGCTAGTGCTTTTGAAGGGGTCTGTATGTGATTGGCGTATTTTACCAGCATTTTCTGCTCATAAAATGATAATTTACTGTTTTGTAATAAAAAAAGGTCCTTCTGACATTTTAATAATTCCGTTTCAGTTTGTTTACTATAATTCCCAATTAGATCCTGATCCAGTAATTTAATTTTAGTTTCCAGTTCTTGTATGTCTCTCACTTGTAATTTCTTATAAAAAGTAGCCTTTTGGAGAAACATTCCTCTAATTTGTGTTTTGGTAGTTGCCCATTCTATGTCAGGAGGATGACGGTATTCCGAAAGATTAGCTAGTAATTGGTTAAAGAACTCCTGAGCTTCTTTTATTACATCTTCTTTATGCAATAGATATGGATTTAATGTCCAATTATAACCTCTAAAGCGTATCTTATGACTAGTGTCCTTATTGAAAGTTAATGTGATCCTAGAATGGTCCGACAGATGTCGAGCTTGTATATATATATATATATATATATATATATATATATATATATATATATATATATATATAGTTCCCTATCAGAAGCCTGAAACACTATAAGCTTGAAAATCAAAATCCTGAAACCAAAAACCTGAAAAATCAAAATCCTGAAACTCAAAATCCTGAAAACACAAAATAGACATACTGACGTCATTGTGGCTTTGCTATTGTTAGCCCTGTGGTGTTAGGTCATGCGTTGGGTTCAGGTAAGTGTGCGGTTGGTTTTATGTTAGGGTTAGGGGCGGTATAAGTGAGTTAGGGTTAGGGCACAGGTTAGGCATGTATGCAATAGTGACAAAAATTAGGGTTAGGGGCGGTTTAAGTGAGTTAGGGTTAGGGCGCGGGTTAGGTGAGTGTGCGATAGTGACGGACCTTAGGGTTAGGGTTAAGGTCATTTGGTAGATATTAGTGTGTTTGTATTGGCATATTAGCATTATTTGTGTTTTCAGGATTTTGAGTTTCAGGATTTTGGGTTTTCAAGATTTTGAGTTTTCAGGCTTTTGGTTTCAGGATTTTGATTTTCAAGCTTATAGTGTTTCAGGCTTCTGATAGGGAACCATATATATATATATATATATATATATATATATATATATATAAGGATCAAAAAACATTAGCGCGTCTGAAATTAGAAAAAAGTCGATCCTGGACCACATTTTATGACAACTTGAATAAAATGTAAAGTTATTTGCATTCATTTGATTCTTATTGTATTTAAATGGATCATATAATTTAAAATCTGTTTTAAATTCCTGTAGTGCTATCACTGCTTGGTTATTAAAGGACCTATGGGAGCTTGATTTATCTAATTTAGGGTCTTGGTATGTATTCCAGTCACCTCCTATTATTATACAGTAATTATTATATTGATTCAGGATAAAATAAAGTGATGTTATGAAAAATTGTTGATTGTTACATGGGGCATATATGTTAAGAAGTATCACCGATTTATCGTAAAGTTTGGATACAAGAATCACATAACACCATCTTCCCTCTTTGTCTATTTTAAAATCTAGGATTTGCTCTTGGTATTGACTTTTAATAATAATCGCCACCCCTGCACTATTAGTTGTCCCTTCCGAAGCTATCACCTCCCTGATCCATTTCTTATTTTTAAGGGCAGTCCATTGATCTTTAGTCAAATGGGTTTCTTGTAACAAAATAAAACATGCTTTTGACTGGAGGAGTAAATGAAAAAATAATTTCCTTTTTTTCAAATTCTGGAAGCCTTTAACATTCCATGAGTCTATTATCCACATACTAAGATTTTTAAAACTTTAAAGAATATTTTAAAATTGAAAGACGATACTAGATTCAGATGTATTAGCACAGTGTATAATATCTGGAAGCAATCTTGACGTCCTGTCCCTAACCAGTGCCTATCCACTATTCCCCTGGACCAGGGCAAACATAGGATGTTAAGTTGTCAATCTCGCCTTCATTCTTGCTGGATGGGTTCGGAGCCAATCCTCGGCTCCGACTCGGCCACTCTAAAAGCTCGAGAGCTAGTTTCACCGGCTCGAGGCTCCCCTATATCCCACAATGCTAGGCGGTAACTCCTCTGATCTCATTTGCCGCTACAGCGATCGAGGTGCTTTTCTACCGGCTCGTCAGGTTAGTTTAAAATAACTAGTTGTATCTTAGATAGACCCCCTTTTAAGTTAGCTTTTCCTCATAAATTTAAAAGTTAAGTAGTTTTCTTCCCTTCTATAGTCCAAGTTTCCCCTGTTTTTTTCCTAAATTCACTAAACTTATTCCCTTGGGCTTTAGGCCCAGTCCCTCCCTTCCTAGTAGTTGGAGTGACTGTGTTTTGTAGGGATTTAATTTTCTAAGTAATTAAATTTTCTAAGTTAATTACTAATTTAATTTAATTTTAACAAGTGTAATCGGTGTGTGTGTGTGTTTGTGTGGTTACACCTTGTTTTTTCTTTGGACATGTCTAAGGATTCGAAGGTCTCAGCCTTTAAGAAGGGTGACTCGTGCTGTCAGAAGATGTCTCTGACAGACGGTCACACTTCTTGTGTATACTGCCTGGGACCTTTGCACCTGCAGGATTCATGTACTGTTTGCCATGGCTTCAGCCCTAGAGTCCTGCAGGAGCGTAAAAATAAGCTCATTCCAAGGGGCTTATTGAAGCCTGAGGGTCCCTCGACTCAATCCTCGGGGAAACCCTCGAAGCCTCCCAGACCTTCGGCTCTGGTATCTGAGCCGTCTTCTGGGGGTCCAAAGGCTGTTCGAACATCGGCTCCGGCCGGAGCCGATGATTCTCGAACTCATGCCCCTACTATTTCCTCGGCTCCGTCCGGAACCGAGGAAGACATCGCTGAGTCGGCTCCGATCAAATTGTCGGAACCGGCTTCCAGAAAAAGGTCCCGATCTCCATCTATTGGCTCCGTTCATTCGGCTCCAGCATCACCATTGCTGTCTGAACGGAGCCATAGATCTCACTCCTCTAGGTCGTCGAGACTATCAGATCATGACCTTCAGAGGGTAGTGAGTCGACTTCTTAAGTCCGAGGCACTGGCCCAGATGCTTCAAAGTCCGACTCAACAGTCGAGGACTATTCCCATTACTCAAAATGTTCCTCCTCTGACTCTTCTGAGTTCGGAGCCGGGGCGGCTCGGACCCGAGACTGTGGTGGCGTCGGAACCGATACCTTTGTCTTCGGTGCCATCGTCTGCTCCGATGTCTTCCTTGGAAGAATTTTGGCGCTGGACTTCCCTCGTCGGCTCTGAGGGGGCGAGTGGCATCGGACTCTTGTCCGACCCCGCTCTCCCTCTCGGTACTTCGGTGCTGGTGAGTTCGGCTCCAACATCGGCCTCGGAGCCATCACTGTCGGTGCCAGGGGAGGTTTTCAGCTTTTCGGAGCGGAGACCTCTGGCTCTGCCTGACGGGGGTGCCTTCGAGGTCATGAGGAGCGTATTAGAACCAGGTTCAACTCCACAGTCGGCTCCTTCTGCCCCTCCCCCCTATGTGCCTACGGTGATTTCTGCTCACTCTCTCATCCCGGACCGTAGAGAGCCAGCTCCTCAAGTATCCCCAGTGGGGATCTCCTCCTCTTCCGAGGCCTCTCCTGACCAGGTGGGAGAGCCTCCTAGGAAGAGGCAGTGCAAGAGGAAGCACATTGACTCCCCTGAGTCTGTCACCTCTGACACAGATTTAGAGGATTCTGAAGGTTCCCCTCGTTCCCCCTCTGAAGATGTCTCCTTTGCAGACATCCTCGAAATCTTAAAACAGAGGGGGAATTGGCCAGCCATCAACCCTTCAGAGGATGAATCGGTGTATCTTGAGGCGTTTGGCTCTCGCCCTTCCACCTCCTGGGTGTCCCCTCCCTTTGACCCCCTCATGCAAGTGGTGGCAAAGAAGGCCTGGGCGGCTCCTGATTCAGTGGAACCCACCCCCAGGAGACCATCAAAATTTATTACTGCCCCCAAGGACAAAGAATTTTTAAATCCAACCAAATGGAAAAAGCGCACCAGCTACGGAAACAAGTCTTTATTGCAACCACCAAAACATAAAGTCCACATAAACGCTTTACTGAACAAGTGCGTTTTCGTCCACACCTAAGGAAAGACTTCATCAGATAAATTAATTAACTCTAATTACTGTTTAAATAAACTAATTAAAATCAATTTGACCAATAATGTTGTTTGCATCTTACCTAAACCAGTAAAACAAAAGGCTCATGTATATTAAGAACTCCATAGGAACTTAGTATAATATTAAATCATTTTAAAACATTGTTTGAACATAAAGACACTTTAAAAACGGTTGGATGTATATTCCATTACAAATAAATAAATGCGTATATTATTATAAATAGTAAAACACCATAAATAATCCTAATTTAAAAATGTGTTCTTTTACATTTCATTTAAATGCGATCTGCTTACATTAAAATAGCACCATCTAATGTTCAAGTAATGTCTGTGCAAGTTAATTCTATATTTTAGCTGCTCTCAACTTTAAAACTGGGGATAACGAAATATGTTCATTTAGCCCAGGTAGCTTGGTGGCTTCTAACAGTATTTGCCACCATAATTCTTTATACTCAAGCCACTCTTCCCAAAGACCACCTCTCATCTCCTTTTTAACCTGCTCAAGCACAAAAAACAAGAATTTAGAGTCATTACATACTCTAGTGTGTTTGTATAGGGCATTTGTTTCTTTGTTCTTGGATATCTCATATGTATGTTCATAAATTCTTTTCTTCAGCACCCTCTCCGTCTTACCGTCGTAGAATGAGCTACATTTTACACACGTGGCCATATATACCACCCCCTTTGATTCGCAATTGTGATGACCTGTACTGTTGATGTTGATATTCCTAGCATCTAGGTAAACCTCTCCTTTGTTAAGGATGTATTCACACTGATTACAGTGTCCACATTTGTAAGTTCCATTTATAATGTTACTTAATACACCCTTATTAATAGTATTTTTGCAAGCATTAATCTTATTGTTTTCAAGTAATTTTTTAATGCTCCATGCGTTCTTGTAAACAATTTTAGGGATACATTCATTAATTTTCGTAATGTCAGAAAAAGATACAAATTTGTCCCATTCAGTCTGAAATAACTTTTTCACCTTGGAGTTGAACATATTGTATTCCAAAATCAAAGCTGATTCGTAATGTAGTTCTCCTTTTTGATTCTTCCTATTGGAATGACAATAATTAGCAATATTGCCAATGTCGTTGGTAAAACCCCTGATGTCTGTCAAGCTACCTTTTATAGGTTTGAATTTAGTTGATCTGCTCTGCTCAACCTCTATTCTTATACTTTATATAAAATCTGGTGGATAACCTCTTGCACAGAACATCCCTTCCAAGGTGTTACATTCTGTAAAAAAATCTTCATCCCTGCTAGTCATGCGACACCCCCTCCCAAACTGTCCCTTAACAATATTCTTTTTGCAGCGTGGGGGGCGTGCACTAGTGAAATGCAGGAAGGAGTTGCAAAAAGTACTCTTTCTGAATACCTTCGTTTCCAGGTCTTTTTTGTTCGAACTTTTGTACACTTCTATATCCAAGTAGTGTAGCCTATCAGTGGAGGTGGTGTGTGTAAACCTCAAAAAATTGGTAGTACCCTGAATATAGTCAAGAAATTCAGATAATTTGTCCTTACCCCCTGTCCAGAAAATGACAATATCATCCAAATAGCGTCTGTAAAGTGACCAATATTGTTTGTATGCTGAATTCAAAACAAAAGTAGATTCCCAACTAGCTAATACAATATTGGCGTACGTAGGTGCGCATGCCACCCCCACCGAAACTCCTCGTACTTGTTGGTAGTATTCACCATTAAACAGAATAAAGTTGTACTTGAGTACCGTGTCAGCTAGTTCCACTATTGCTGTCTTCTCTGAGTGTTTAAGTGTTTTGTCCAAAAAAATCATATCTTCAAACATACTCAACCCCTCATCATGGGGTATACAAGTAAAAAGATCAATAACGTCTATTGTGACAAAGATAAGATCTTCAGACAGGAGGTCAGGAGTAATGTTTCTCAACAAGTCCCATGAATCCTTCAAAATAAATTTGTTGTTATTACAAATGTGTTTCGTCATTAAATCTACATATTTGGCCATGGGGAGCGTTTTTGAACCATCAGCTGCTACTATTGGTCTTAATGGAGGGTCACACACATTCTTGTGCACCTTTGGTATTCCGAAAATTACAGGAATTTTCGGCTTAGGTACAGATAAAAATTTGTGCATCTTGTTGTCAATTGTGCCCTCCATCAACATATTGTCAAGGATAAGGTCTATTTTGTAGTAGGCCAGGTTTACCTCATTCAATGACACACTTTTGTATTTACTTTCTTCTCTAAGGATACTATTCATTTTCCCTTCGTAGATTATATTATCCATAATAACAACCCCCCCTCCCTTGTCTGGCTTCATGATTCTGATTCCAGTGTTACACCTTAAATCATTCAAAGTCTCGAATTCCTGTTTAGAAAGGTTGTATTCCTTAATATTTTGTTTGAATTCCTTTCTAATTTCCTTTTCAAGAACCATGTCCAGGTTCCTGATTTGTGGATGGTATGGGGGGTTAAAAGTACTATGCCTGGTGAGAGAAGGGTGCTGAAGGTCTGAATCAGGAGGCATTGGGGGCAATATGGCTTTCAAGTTTACCTTCCTAAGAAACAACTTCATGTCTATAATTGTTTGCACAAGGTCTCCTTTTACATTGGGAATAAATTTAAATTCTTTACTGAGTAGATCAAAGTGCACTTTTTTGATAAGAACATCGCTAAAGTTGTATATAGAAAAATTCCTGAAAGTATGTGTAGTACCTGTTCGCAATACACCATCATCAGAGCCATTATCTAAAGGATGCAGAGTAGTGGGGATGGGGATGGGGGTGGGGGGGTGGAGTCTTGTTGTTAATACCTCCCTCTCCCCCTCCCCCCCTTCTGAAAATTTTGGAACCCCCGCTTGTTCCTATTGTTGTGTTGGTCCTCATTCTCTAAAGGTGGAAAAAACATGTCATAATCTCCCCAGTATTGTTCCTCATTCCAAGAACTCTTTTGATTATTGTACCTAGTTGCTTTATTAAACTTAGTTCTGTCATTGTGTTCCCATCTCTTGAAAGGTGGTTCTGGGTAACTAGTGTTATTCTGGTATTCCTCAATATCTCTTTTAAGTTTGTTAATTTTCCTTTGTTCCAATATTTTGCATTTGGAATCAACGTCAGACCTAAGACTGTAGTACCTATCTCTTTCATGTTTAATTTCAAAAAGCAGATCCTTTTTAATAAAACCATCTAAAACCAAAATCTCATGTTCCAAATTCTCTAAAATCCTATTGTTTTCTTTAATAATGAGCCTAAGAATCTCAAGTCCACAATTATTAAATGCATCAATAAGTTCCTTATGAAAAGCAGTACCAGGTTCTACATTATTTGGGTACTTCCATACCCTAAGCCCTTTTGGGACAATTTTCTGCTTAATACATTCCATCAAATAACAATTTTCAGTGCCAAGCGTTTTGTATCTATACATAAGTCTTGATAGTTTGTCAATTTTTAAAACGTAAGAGTCACTATCCAATGGTGCACCCTCTTCTTTACGTTCAAAATTAAAATAATGAGGACTTTTTAACCAGTCCTGAATGTTTTTGTTACTCGGAGAAGTGGAAACAGTACCTGTGACACCTTTGTCTAAGGTGTTAGGCATAGAAACTCGGCCGTTCGTCGTAACTCCTGCGTAACTGTTCTTATTCTGTTGAGCAGAAGGAAGCAAAAGCAGCGGTGTATTGGCAGGGTCGAAAATGCTACCATTCGGTTCCGCATCGTCAGGCAACGTAGGGCTGGATCCACAATTGTGCCTTTTTCTCTTATGTTTAGAAGCCACAAACCCTTCGGTACAAAGAATTTTTAACCAAAGGCATCTCTGTTGATGCTATGGTGGTGGCTGCGGCCACCAAGAAGGAGTTAGCTGATCCTTCGGTGCCTGTTCATCTTCCTAACAAGGAGTCTAGATTGATGGACAGGTACGGGAAGCGGATGTTCTCGTCAGCGACCTTTACTATGTGCTCGCTGAATTACCTGTGTCATTTCACTCGTCTTCAGAGGGATTTGCTCAAGGAAGCGAGCAAAATGTTAAAGGACCCAACAGCTGCGGGTTTTCAGGATAGGATGAACTCTCAGCTGGTGACCCTTAATTCTGTAACTAACTCCTCCATGCACCTCCTTTCATATGCAGCGGATGGAGCGAGTAGAGCGGCAGGTACAGGTGTAGCCTTACGCCAGCACGCCTGGATGCGGCTATGTAACTTTGCGGATCCTTTCAAGGCGTCCTTCACTAATTCCCCTTTTGATGGATCATCCCTCTTTGGTCCTCAAGTGAAGGAAACCCTGACTAGGTGCGAGACTGATAGCAAAACTCTCTCTGCCGTCGGAGTCTGTTTTTCTAGTCCTTCTAGGCCTTACCCCAAAGGCCAGAAAGGGGGAAAGATGTGGTTCCGCAAACAATCTCAGGGAGATTTGCCTGACGCACAAAGTCGATTCCCCTCCAGAGGCAGAGGGGGGAACAATAATGGTAGACGCCGTCCGAGAGGCAGAGGGGGCCCGCAGAACCAGGGCAGTCGAGAAACCTTTTCCGACAAGCCCTTCCAGCATCCCTGAGGTGTTGCCCGACTGTCCACCTTCGGAGGCAGTAGGGGGAAGATTATCTCTGTACCCAGAAGCCTGGCTATCCCTAGCTCAAGACAAGTGGGTACAGTCTATCATTTCCGAAGGCTACAGAATCCCTTTCCTTCGCATTCCAAAGCAATCCAAAAAATCCCTTCCAGACGTTCCACCCAGTCAAAGGGAGCAAGCAGCACTAGAAATTTCAAAGCTGCTCACAAAAAGAGCCATTCAACCAGTTCCAGCAGACCAACAAGGATCCGGAATCTACTCCAAATTCTTTTTGGTTCCAAAGAAAACAGGGGACTGGAGACCCATTTTGGATTTCAGCAACTTGAACAAGTTTGTCAAGAAAACAAAGTTCCGGATGGTCACGCTGCAGTCCATTCTACCCCTTTTGGGGCGGGACAACTGGATGTGCTCAATAGATTTCCAGGATGCGTACTATCACATCAAAATGAGTCGACGCTCCAGGAGATTCCTTCGCTTCAGGCTAGGAACCAGTCATTTCCAATTCAGGGCCCTGCCCTTTGGTCTCACTACAGCCCCGCGAGTGTTTACCAAATGCATGGCAGTGGTCGCCTCTCATCTGAGACGACAAGGATTCCAGGTGTTTCCATATTTAGACGACTGGCTCCTTACAGCCCCCACTAAGCATCTGTTGCTTCTTGCCAGAGACTACACCTTTCACACATGTCAAACACTAGGCATTTCAATAAATTACGAAAAGTCTTTTTTGTCGCCTTGTCGTGTTATTACCTTCATAGGCGCAAATCTAGACACAATCAACATGTCAGCCAGACTCACAGAGCAGAGAATAGCAGACATACACAGACAGGTCTCGTTTATCTTGCAGGGCAACAAAGTCAAAGCCAGACTGATCCTAAAGGTCTTAGGGATTATGGCGGCGGCCATCCCTCTTCTACCACTAGCCCGCTTCCATATGAGAATTTTACATTGGATGCTCTTCACACAATGGTCTTTCCAACAACTTCCAATGTCCCATCCTATTCGGATAACTCAATCGTGCAAGAATCATCTCTCTTGGTGGATCACATCTCCCCAGCTCCTCCTAGGGAGACCTTTTGTCCCTTCCCCTCCGGTTGCTACAGTGACAACGGACGCCTCCCTGATCGGGTGGGGGGGGCATTACCAGGGCAAGACGGTCCAAGGCATGTGGCAACATTTCAAGTGCCACTTGCACATAAATGTCCTAGAGATGAGAGCGGCGGAACCAGATCTTACCCCCTATGTCGAGAGGCACTCAGACTGTGGCAATGGGCGATTTCTTCTCAGCGGTCTCTGTTAGCAGTGCACATTCCCGGGAAGTCCAACGTGATTGCAGACAAATTGAGCAGAGCTATTCTCATGCCTCACGAGTGGTCTCTGAAGAATTCAGTGTTGGAGAAAGTTTTTCGAAAGTGGGGCCGGCCTTGCTGCGACCTTTTCGCTACTCCCCAAAACAGCAAGTGCAACGATTTTTTCACCCTCTTTCCCCAACCAGGCCACCCCAGCAGAGACGCTCTAGTACACGATTGGCCCCGGGGACTTCTGTATGCTTTTCCTCCCTTCCCACTGATATCTCAGCTAATACAGAAAGCAATCGTTCAGAAAGCTTCCATGATCCTCATTGCCCCTTACTGGCCTCGACAGGTTTGGTTTCCATTTCTTCACCGTTATCTATTGGAGCAACCTTGACATCTGGACCCAGTTCCAGACCTCTTGACCCATCAGTCGGGTCAGTTGCACCACTCCCTTCCTTCTCTGAACCTCACAGCGTGGTTCCTCCAATTCCAACTCTAGCCAGGCTTCGTCTAATATCTCACTCAGTTAGAGATATTTTGATAGCCTCTCATAAATCTTCCACTCGGAAGATTTATCATAGTAAGTGGAAACATTTTTCCTGTTGGGCGCAGTCGAAGAATATAGATCCTTTCACTGCTTCCATTCAATCAGTTTTAGACTTTCTAGCCAAACTTTTCCACTCAGGTTCGTCCCCGTCTACCATCAAAGTTCAGTTAGCAGCGATTTCGAACTTTCATGTTGGTGTCTCAGAGTCCTCCATTATGTCTCACAAACCCTGTAAAGCCTTTTTAAAGGGAGTTTTTCTCCTCAAACCACCTATCAGGGATCCTCCTCCTCAATGGGATCTCAACTTGGTTCTAGCGTCCTTAATTCTTCCCCCCTTTGAACCTGCGGCTTCATGTTCAATGAAGTTACTATCTTGGAAAACACTCTTTTTAGTAGCTGTCACTTCAGCTAGAAGAGTCTCTGAACTCCATGCTCTGTATAGTCGACCCCCTTACCTTGTGTTTCATAAGGATAGGGTGTCCTTACGTACTAACCCGTCTTTTTTGCCTAAGGTAGCTTCACTGGCAAATTTGAATCAAACCATTGACCTTCCTGTATTCTTCCCTAATTATTCGAACAGGTCAGAACAAAAATTACATTGCTTAGATGTTCATCGCCAACTTAGGTACTATTTGGACAGGACCAAACAATTCAGGAAGTTTGATCAACTGTTTGTTTCTTATGCAGAAGGTAGAATGGGCCTTCCAGTTTCTAAAGTATCTCTCTCTAGATGGCTTACTTCGTTGATTACCCTTGTGTATGAGATCAGACATCAACAGTTGCCATCCAAACCCAGGGCTCATTCAACTAGAGCTTTAGCCACATCTATTGCTTTCCAAGATAGGCTGCCTATTGATTCGATTTGTTCTGCAGCTACTTGGGCTTCTCCCCATACCTTCATTTCTCATTATAAGTTGGACTTGGCCTCTAGGGACCGAGCCAACTTTGGTTCCACTGTACTCAAGAGTCTGTTCCAATAGGCCACCCGGGACTAGGTGCTAGGGACGCGGTCGCATCCAGCAAGAATGAAGGCGAGATTGACAACTTAACATTTAGAAGTTATGTACCTACCATAACGTTCCATGTTAGTTGTCTTCTTCTCGCCTTCTTTCTTGCGTCCCACCCTCCTTCCCCCTAGCCTGGACAGACCTAGAGGAGTTTGTTTTTGTTCCTTTATGGAATTTCCTTGCTGGGCTTAGCTATCACACGAGATCTGAGGAGTTACCGCCTAGCATTGTGGGATATAGGGGAGCCTCGAGCCGGTGGAACTAGCTCTCGAGCTTTTAGAGTGGCCGAGTTGGAGCCGAGGATCGGCTCCGAACCCATCCAGCAAGAAAGAAGGCGAGAAGAAGACAGCTAACATGGAACGTTATGGTAGGTACATAACTTCTAATTTTTTACACTGTATAAACTTCTGTTGGTACACATCATTACTAAATAACTGTTCTTTATCTTACAAAATAACACACTAAAAACATGCAAAAAAACTATAATAACTACATCTAACTCTACAAAACCTAACCAAAACATTCCCTACTAAACACTGGTATCTATCTACAGCTCTTGAACACATTATTTAGTTAACACAAATGATTTTCCTTACATGCAAAATTACTATTCTACCTCTCTAATAGTTAACATATATTATTAGTTCTATAATTTGGTTATATTACCCTAGCATATCTAATTATCTTATTTAAATCTAACCTAAACAGATACATGACAGTACTCCTATTAAACAGTAATGTTATTGACTTCAAAATAATACACTGTATGTTTAATTTATATTTAAAGCATTAAATTTGACATTGTTTATCTAATCTAATTTATTTAACATTGTGATGACAGCAGCATTGGTGAATACAAGTAGCATTAACTATGTTTAGCAGATACTATGTCTAAATATATAAACAATATCTAAATAGCACATTTCCCAAAACATTCAGAACCACTTCAGAAAAATAACCATCAATTTCCCTAGGAATACCAGGATATATTATGTGTTTTTAATTTACTAACTATTGCAGTATAATACAATATTACTGGTACATCCACATTCAGGCAAACTACCTAGGAAAATAGAATAACAATGGTAACTTTATGTTACTTCTACCATATTAATTAAATGACACATTTTAATCACTACATTAATATACAGTTTAAATCCTACCTGAATGAATTCACATTCCCTTTTACAGAAATAAAGTTAAAACATACATTAAACGTCCACAAAGCCTCGTTTTACATTCCCAGTAGGTTCCCCTTCTTCCACAGCGCTCTATCTACTTCCTGGTCATGAAATCCTGTCTTCGAATTCGCGAAGGGGGAACCATTACGTGGATGGACTTCCGGATGTGCCACAACGAAAGCGGAGCCTCAGCAGCATCTAAAGGACTTCCTGTTGCCTCACGAAGGAACACAGTTCGTAGAAGCTGTAAAAGTTCGTGGAATCTTCGTAAACAAGCTGGACCTGCAAAAAAAAACTAGTTAATTATTAATCAAAGGGCCTGGTGAAGAAGAAAGAACAAAGAAAAGATTTTGGAGCCTCGAGGTATAGTAGGCATGGAATTCCAGTATCCACGTTGTTGTAAATAGACTGAATGTTCCAGTTAAGCTTCCGAAGTTGGGAGGGATTTGAAAATCTTCAAGAAGGTAAGTTTTGCTTCTTTTTTTGTAGAAATGGAATATTTGGATCCATCAACTGTAAAAATTAATGTGTTAGGATATTTCATCTGGAATTTAATATTCTTTTCAATAAGGAACTTGCAGTATGGAGCTAATTCTTGTCTGGCTTGTCTTATTTGCAATGGTAAATCCTGTCCCATAGAAACTCTATTATTTTGCCACATAACATAACCTCCATTCTTTTTAACAGTTAGAATTATTTTATTTACATCCTGGTAATTAAGAATTTTGACATAAACCGGTCTAGGAATATTTGAGGCTTGAGTTTCCCTGAGAGCTCTATGGGCTCTTTCTATAACAATTTGCTTAGCCATATCAGCGTCCTTGAACAATATTTCCAGTATTTGTATAATGGTAGACATTAGATCATTATATTGAATAGTTTCAGGAATTCCTCTGATAATTATGTTGTTTCTTCTGGATCTTGCCTCCAAGTTCAGAATCTTGTTTTGCATAGATTGAATGTCCAGGTCATGAATATCTGTTTTTTTTGTAAGCAGTGTTATTCTGTCCTCATTTTCGGATATCCTAGCTTCTGATTTCTCTATCCTTTCAAGAATTTGACTGCATGTGACACCAAAAGAAAGTACCTGGTTTGAAAGTTCTTTTAAAGCTTCTTGTATGGGCAATAAAGCAGTTTTGATGTCTTCCATGTTAGCCAGTTGATCCGGTTTATTTGTCATTCCAGCTTTTAAAAGTTCCTGTTGTTTTACAGTTTTCTGTCTTTTGATTGTTGAATCTTTTTCTGGTGACTGCAGTGCTGATAATTTGGTTTTAGTTGTTGTTGTTGTTTCCATGCTTTTTTCCTCTTTTGACATCGTGAAACAGAAGTCAGACAGATCCTTTGTTTAATACTCTTTTCAGAGTCAGGCAGACAATCAGCTCTAATCCTGTGAATTTAATTAGTTTCCTTCTGTTCTTTTACCTCTCGGGCAATGTTTGATTGTAGTAGAATAGTTATATCCAACGATTAATGCAAAAAATCTTGTAGTATAATCTCAGGGTTGATTTTTATTCCGAGTTTCTGGAGAGCTGTAGATGTACAGTGTCTACAGAATGGCGGCCATCTTTGTCTCCCAATTTTGTTGCTTCTTAACTTTATTTAGTGTGCACATAAGTTACTTCCTCTTTATATGTTCGTATGTGATACTGCGGTCGTATGTGATACTGCGGTGTCAGTCTGTGTATCCCTTAATGTTATAAGCTCTATTTTACAGACATAAAGATGTTCTGTATCTCCTTTCCATTCTACTAAAGCAATTTTTTGATGACATGTTTTCTTTTCATAACATTTCTACATTTACTTTAACTATGGCAGTCCATGTATTTTCTAATGCACTGAAAAAATGCTAGATAATCCAGTCATGAATTGATATCTCAAATCTTTATTATGATTAGTTGGTGTCTGAGATGCCATTTATTTATAGGTTAGTTCCAAGGATCTTAACCCCTTGGTTTCAAATATAGAATATCATCCAATGATATTCTCAGTATGGCTCATAAACACTATCACCTTCTCAACTATTCTGAATGATTATTTGGTTAAGCATTAAGGGATAGGCAGCTCCTTGTTTGAATGAATTCATTTGGCCTTGCTTCTTTCATTACACTTGTCTGTTGTCAGCCAGTTAAAGTTATAACTGCACTGTGAAATATCGGCTTTATCCACTGTTTAGTTCTTCACTTATCTCATCAGATAATATGTTAAATGTTAAAAGGTGATCACTCATTCCTTCCCTTACTTTGTATTTAGAGTTAGAAGGTGTTAACCATCCATGAATGCGGGATACTATCAAATGCTTTTTTATAGTCAATCCATGCCATACGTAGATTCTTCTCTTTTTTGCAGTTCTCTACTACGACTTTAACAACAAATGACCCTTTGTTCCATATGACTTTCTTTTATTGCCCTTTTGTTCTACTGCCATAATTGAGTTTTCTTATAAATGACTATAAACTCTGTCAGTATCAATTCCCTTGTATAGTTTATACGTTGTCAGAAGGCCAGTTATTGGTCTATAGTTTTTAGGGTAGCCTGCAGGTTCACTCTTAAGTAGGATCATTGTTTTTCCTGTTGTTAGCCAAGTTGGTGTCTGTTCAGGGTGTGCATATAAATAGTTCTTACATATAAATAAATCTTCATGCAAAGATGTTAATACTTTTAACCAAAAGTTATGTACTGCATATGGGTCTGGGGTTTTACAATTAGAGGCTGTTCTTAACTTTGTTTCAGTCTCTCTGGCTGTTACTTCATCCCATATCCTGTACCTTTGAACTTCCTTTTCTTTCTTTTACTTCTTCTATCCATTTAGCATCTTTGTTGCATTCCACAGGATCTTCATAAATACTTCTCCAAAATGTATGCATTTCTTCTTTTTTTGGTGGTCTTTCAATTCATTTTATCTTGTTTCCCAGTTCTCTGTGAAACTTTTGGGTCATTAATAAATGTTTACTTTTCCTTTATGTTTATCTCTGTGTCTTCTAATCTTCCACTTGTGCTGATACCTAGCTGAGTGAGTTCGCCAATGATGCCTAAGTGGGGGATAGTGTCAAATGCCTTGGCTGAGTCTAGGTAGGCTGTATGCATGGACTTCTCATTGTCCAGGGCCTTGGTGACTGTCTCGAAGAAGTCCACCAGGTTTAACAGGCAGGATCTCCCTTTGACAAATCCAAACTGAGTCGGGTCAAGTGTTTGCAGATTACCTATATCTCTGTTGATAAGGTCCATGATGACTCGCTCCATGGCCTTGCAGATAATGCTAGTCAGGCTAATAGGTCTGTAGTTCCTGGGATCAGTGGAAACACAACCTTTATGCAAGGGAATAACGGTGGCTGTTTTCCATTCAGCTGGAACAAAGCCGGTGCTTAGACTGTGATTGAAAAGAGTACCCAATGGTGTTGCTAATTCTTGTTGGAGCCCATGTACGATGCAGCCTAGGATGCTATCAGGTCCCATAGATGCTGTGTTCCTGGACTTAGAGAGGGCATTAATGACCTGTTCTTTAGAGATACAACATGGGGGACATGTGGCAGGGATGTCGAGCATTATGGGGACAAGGGAGTGAAGTTTTCACAGAACCTGTCAACCAACAGGTTAGCTATGTCCATAGGCTCAGTATAAGAGTTATCATTAACTACCCAGTTTTAAACAAATCTGGGCCTTTTCTTTTAGGTTGCGGATGCAACTAAAGAACGTCTTATGGTTGTCTTTAGTTGAGGAAGCTAATTTGGATTCAAAGTTTGCTTTGGAGGACTTCACAAGAAGTCTTATTCACTTGTTTAAGTTGATGAGGCAGTGTTTCCAGTTTAGGGCTCACTCCCTCTTACTCTTAGATAGCAATTTATTTTTCTTATTGTAAAGTCTGTTAATGGCAGTTGTCCACTCGGCAGGTTTACTCTTTCTTGAGGAGCTTGTTTTGGTCCTATCAGTTATACAGATGTTTCTATAAAGCATTGGTGTAGAACTCGGCATAGCTGCGTATTCCATCAAAGGGGGGGGAGGTGCCGAGAAGCTATTTATACCATCCCATAAGAGGTTATAATCTGCTTTGGAGAAGTTTTTTTTAGTTTACTTGCTGCTAGGAGAAGGAGGAGGCAGGTGTGATAGTTACTTCAAATAACACTGATTTGTTGTCAGATTTCACCAGCCAATACCTCACAGTGGGGGTGCTACAGTGGTCCCCATATTGGTAAGCACCAGATCTAGGATGTTGGCATCACTTATGGGGGTGTCAACTAGCTGGTCTAGGGCATTGGAATTAACAAAGTTGAGGAACCTTTGGGCAAATGAGTTTGAGCACTAGTAATTTGCCCAGTCAATGGATAGGCACCCCAAAACCATGATGTTTGGATGTATCTTGATATACTCAAGTAGATCCAAATAGGAATAGTGGGTGTCGTGATTCATGGAGGGGGTCCTGTAGCTGACAATGACTTGCATAGGTGTCCTACCAACAGTTAATTACACTTGAAGTATCTCCAGGAAATCATGCTGTTTGACCAATCTGGAGGTGTATTTACCTTTAATAAAAACTGATACACTGCCTCCTTTAGTTTTCACACATTCAGTTTGTGGTCTGAATGTGGAAGGAGGTGTAAACCAGTATGGCTAGGTTGCTCTCCACAGCCTTTAATCAGGTCTCTATGACTGCACAAATGTCTGCGGCTTCCAAGGTGAGGCTACTTCCAGTGAGTACAATTTCATGTTAAGACTAACATTTAGCAGCATAACCTTGAGGTTGTTTTTAGATGGAGTTTTTACATCAGGAATTTTGTCTTTGAGACACTGCCTAAAAAGGCACTATGGGGGTGGCAATAGCCTTAGCCAGTAGCAAAAATCCCAGGGGTGGCAGATGAAGACCATCTCTGGCAAAGCATTGAGGTCTGTGGATCATGTCATCCCAGGCTGACAGATACTGGATCACCTTAGAATGACACTAGAAACTAAGCCAATTACTGAAGTAAATCATTTTTTGTTTGCATTGAGGCATCATCCTAGGTGAAGGTAAAATGCTGGTTAAGGCTAGGGACATACCTGCTTGAAACACATAGTTCAAGAGCTAATGCATATCTCTCTTCATATAGTCCAGACAGGTATGTCTCAAGTCATTCACACCAACATGGACTATGATGGAGTCATAACACTACATGTTGTTGAGAGACTTGAGTGCATGTGTGATATGGCATATCTTGGCACCTGACAGCTAACCATGACCTTTTCCTTATCCAGCCTGGTGAGAGGGACATCTGTGTGCCTCACAATGGAATCACCTATGACTAATATGTTTGGTATTGTGGTTTTCCTTAAGGGCTTGACAGGTGAGACACTGATACATGAGCTATTATGTGTATTGTGTTCTGCAGAGGAAGTATTATGGGTAGCGTGCTTGTGTTTGTGTTTGGGAGATCTCTGGTGTTTAGCTATGTTTCTGGTGAGGACCTCCGTATATGTAGGGTGTGTGTGATGTGGGTTTGGGTGGAGTAGGAGGTAAAATGTGCATGCTGACAACCCACTCATTGTATGTACTAACATTTATGTGAGAGAGCATGAATTCAAGGTTCTTAATATAGTTGAATCTTTCACATGTTGAGTTTGTGTGGACTAGGAGTAGAGGGTTGCTTGTGAACATGAGGCAGTTGCTACTCTACCTCAGGATGCCCATGTCGACCAAGCAGGCTGAGAAAACTGTGGGAAATTGTCCATCCATAGTGTTAGGTAAATTGATATGGTCAGGAAAAGAGGTCACACTTAGGAATGGCTAGTGGGTGAAAGGTGTGTTGGTACATTTGAGGCTAGGCTTAGTGTTCTGCCTGATAGTAGAGCAGGGCCACAAGTTAAATGATAAGGGAAAATTTAACAAGCAATATGTTTGGGTCAAATCCACCAGTGGTGACCACCACTATGCGGCAGTGCATGATGGTGCACTACATGCAGACAAGTGCAAACACAGACCTTAAACAAAACAAGAGATAACCCTTTTAACTCAAATTAGCCAATAAAGATGCTCTCTCTGAGCACTACTCCAGTCACCCTCAATAAGATGGGTTCCAGACAGTACTCTTCTCCCACAAGGGTGCAGGAGGTCCTTCACCTACAAGGATGGTTTGAATTGGATGTTCAGAAGTTACAAAACAGATCCAGAAACAGTAAACCTAGAACTGGCTATGCTACAGCTAAACTAGTGCAATATAAAGTAAAATGTGGCAAAAGAAAAACAGTTCAGACAACTCAAGCTGACAATAGAATGCAAAAACAAATTAAACATCCAATATAAGAGCAAAAGCAGGCATTTATAGTTAGTTGGAACCAACGGCTGTCTCAGATCATTCAGTATCTCAGTGAAGAGCTGGTTTTAGTGCTCAGGTGATAGCAAACATTGTAGAGTTAGCAAGTCTGCTTCTAGCCTATGCTATAAAATGCAGAAGTACTAGAAATTCAAAGTGCATAAAATCACATTCACAATAGCAAAAAAAAAAATAAATAAAAACAATTTGAATAAAGCTGCAATTCACCAGTAGTTCCTAGCTTAGAATGGTGTAGGCCATACTCTTCCACCACAAGAGTCTAGACTATAAACCTTCCTAATGTAAAACAACTGGTTTTAGAACCCAGGTGCTTAAGCCAGAATTAAAACACTTCAAAAAAGACAGACACAATAGGCCCTCAACCAGCAATTTCCAGATTTGAAGGTTGTAGGTTATCCTCTCCTGCCACAAGAGTTTAGACCACGAATCCTGCCAATGTAAAGTAACTGGTTTGGAACCCAAGTGTTTAAACCAGAAAAAAAGACAGAGTAACAGGCACAATAGACCTTCACTAGCAATTCCCAGCTCAGAAGGGTGTAGGCCACATTCTACCACCACGAGAGTATAGACCACAACCCTCCCAATGTAAAATAACTGGTTTGGAGACCAAGTGCTGAGATACTTTCAGAATAACAGACACAATGAGCCTTCAACCAGCAACTCTCAGTTTAGAAGAATGTAGGCTATCCTCTCCTGCCACAAGAGTTTAAAACCACAATTTCTCCCAATGTAAAATGATTGGTTTGGAACCCAAGTGCTTAAACCAAAACAAAGACACTTAGAACAATGTGAACAATACTCAGCAATTCCCAGCTCTGAAGGGCAGAGGCCACCCTCTCCTCCCACAAGAGTATAGGCTGCAAACCTTAGAGTAAAATAACTGGCCTGCAGCCCAAGTCCTTAAACCAAACTCAGAGACTTGAGTATCAATTACAATTTAATCAGGCAACTAACAGGCAGTAATAAATGCAGAAGAATTAATGCAATTGAACACTTTAAAAACAAGCAACAAAAGTAAAAATAAAGTAGGAAGAAAAATACATACAGTAAAAACAGCTGAATAAAGTGTTTTTTCAATAGGGCTACTAACAAGCGTCCATAAATGCAGCAGAACAAATGCAATTAAACACTTTTAAGAACAAGCAGCAAACGCAAAATAAAGTAAAAAAGTAGGAAGCAACAGAAATACAGTAAAAGCAGTTGAAAAGTTTTTTTTAAGTAGAAAAGGGGGAAACAGAAGATAATTTCAAGGTAAGAAAATAAGGGTGTGGGCCTTCCCAAGTAATTTCACTGTACTCCACAGAATGAAGTGATGTGACTGAGAGGAATGTACAATATCAAATTTATAGTAGAGGTGGGCAACTCAAAAGCCACCAAGTTTTAAGAAAACAACAACAGTTGGGTGGATGAGAAAAATAAAAAATGGAGGCAGAATCTTAACAGAAAAAGAAAGCATAGTAACAAGCAGATTGGATTACTTTTCAAGTGGAAGCGGTGAAAATTTCAACCAATAAATAAATGCAGCACAGGAATGTAAAATATCACAGAAACAGAGCAAGAGCAAAAATATACTTATATCAGCTTTAGTAATCCAGATGCAAGCAGTGATAAATTCAAACAATAAATAAATGCAGCACAGGAATGTAAAATATCACAGAAACAGAGCAAGATCAAATATATACTTATATCAGCTTTAGTAATCGAGATGCAAGCAGTGATAAATTCAACCAATAAATAAATACAGCACAGGAATGTAAAATATCACTTAAACAGAGCAAGAGCAAAAAAAAAAATCAGGGTATGGTAGAAGAACTAGAGATTATAGCAGAGATAAGGGGAAGGGAAGAGTAAAAGGATTAATTAAGATAGAGAAGGTGATGATCTAAGAGGCAAAAGATTAAACACTTACTGGTTTGAATGTACCCAGGCCAGACAGGCAGGCAGGCATTGGAGAGGCTGAGCAGATAGGGAGAGGCACATGGGATCATATTTTTTTGAAATTGTGATGAGCTGAGTACGAGATGAAAGTAAGAGTTACTAATGGAAACTTGCTCCATTGATAGGAAATATGTCAAAAAAATACAGTTCCTTTTAAGATACAGGAGACAGACTGGTTGACTTTATCCAATAGAAATTTATGTCAGTTGCCACTTGATGAAATATAGATAAAAATAAATAAAATTAAAATGTGACAACACTGCATCCCCTTTTTACATACTCATGTGTTGATCATCTGAATTGTTAACGTGGAAGAAAGCAGTAAAATTGAAGATATACTTCTGGCTGAACATCGATTGTTGTATGGTTAGGAAGGGAATTAACATGCATGTGTTTACACTTGCGAGTAAACAGGTTAGCAGAGGTGGTGGTTGTCATCAGCTGTGACACCTTTTTGTTTTTAACAATCAAGGAAATTAAAATTGCATTTTTATTCTATTCATTTAACTGTATAATCTTACTGGTTAAGTGTCCCTTTTTGGGTATGAACCAAAAGCACTGCCTGGTTAAGCAACCTGCTTGTGATTGCAAATGAAGCTGGAAGGAATCATGCCCTGTATCCTTGCCTCTAAGCAGCAGCTCAACAGCTTACAGCCTTAGTTTCCCAGCAAGTTTTCAGAAACCCTTAGGGTTCTGCACCCAAATGTTCTTCATTTTATTATTGCTGTGTACTGCAACCAATTAGTTAATATGGTTAAGAACAGATTAGAGAGCTATTCAAGCTCTGTATTGTTCACCCTCGGAAATTACAAAGGTCCTTTCAAAGTATACTAGCGCAGAGTAGCAAGGTGAGTACCAGAAAAATATAAAATTTTTTGTAAAATGGGTGGTGATTAAAGTGGTCAGAGAAAGTGGAAAATGTTATCTACTGGGCAATATGGCCTTTACATAAACCCTTTATTGACTCAGTCTAAGACAGTATGCTTGGAAGTTGATTCGGATCAGAAACCAGTTGGGAAAAGGATTAAACTGCTCAGTATCACCAACCATAATAAGTCAAGCATGTACTAATGCATGTCAAAAATCACACAGTACAAAAAAGTTTAGTCTGCTAAGAGTAGAGGTCAAAATGCAGTAGTCCCATACATTAGAAGCGTAAGTGGATTATAAAGGGCATTAGCATAGTCTATAGAAAACCAACTGACTGTAAGCAAGCAAGTCAGGCTCATTTTAACAGCCTGCAACTAGACTACCTGGAATATGTCTAACTAGCAGTAATAATGTCTCCAGCTCTTGCAACTGGCCTTAGACAAAGTATAGTGTATGTGGACACATGCACACACATGTTCAAGACAGCTAACATATGGATGGAGTGCAGCATGGTTTTCTTGACTCCAGTACAGAGAGTGTACTTGTTCTTTTATGGATGTATATAGTTAGTTAGTCTCTGTCCTTTGGCAACCAGGAAAGTCTGACTCAACCAGTGGTCCATGTTCAGAAGTGGCACAGGGAGAAATGCTTTGTAACAGATTCAAAAACATTTTAACTAATGTTGATGAGTAATTCTATACAAGGGGAGAAAACCTCCTCAAAGTATGCAAACACACTTTACAACAGGTGACGAGTATTATATACTGGGGAGAACATCCCACAGCAGATGAATAACAGATTGAGATACATTAAAAATACAGTCAGTATTTAATTGTTTTGTATTAATTTACTTGACGTAGGACATCCACTTCTGCAAAGTGTCTTGTTATCATTAAAGTGAGAGCTTCTTTTGATGTTAGGACATTGTTACCTTGTAAGATGTGGAGGTGTTGGACATATTTAGTGAATCAGTGGTCATGTATCTGTTTTGAGGGTTGTTCATGTACAAGTACAGGTGTCAGATATTTTTTAGATTTGTCTTGACATTGGAACGGTTGCTAGTATGTTCAGTGGATAGGATACAGTGATAGTTCCATGAGTGGGCTACATAGCTAGAATAGACAGAGAGAGAGTTTCCTGTTGACAGATGTGGTTTGTAGATAGTGTGAAACATTTTGTTTTCCGATCAAAATGGTCTAGAAAGGATGTGCATATGTAGTAAGTCTAGTAGAGCCTTGCTTTTTTTCCTGGTTTGTTTATCAATTTATGGACTAGTGATAGCTGGGTGTGAGTGAGGGTAATTTGAGCCAATCAAGCTATTTTAGGGCTAAACAGTTATGAGTTTTGTTTGAAGAGTTAGTGGAAAATTTTGCTATTTTGTTGTAGCACTAGTTTCTTTTATTTTGGATTGAAGCTTAAAGGTTAAGCAGTAATGAGGAGCCATTTATTAAATCTAGAGGTCAGGATTTTCCTGAATGAGTTAGCAAAGTAGTTTTTTGGTTTTATAGTGTCCCTAATATTTGATTTTTTTTCTTGATAACCTGTTGCACATGGCAGTCAACTTTCAGGTTATCATCAATTGTCATGTCTAGTAGTTTAGTATGGGGGATGACTTCTATAGGGGCATTAACAGAGGGTGGGAAATATTTGCTGGTCTTACAACCTGGGACAGTACTGCTACTAGGGGAAGGTGACTCAGACTATTATAAAATAATCGAAAAAGGACACCAAGTTGAACAGACTGAATAAGAGAGAACTCACTGACCATCTTGGGCATAATCAGTACAAAAAGATACCCTGTCTCTGTGAAAAAACTAAAAAAAAAAAATGGAGGAGCAGCCATGAGAGACTGAAGCTCAGACACTCTGAACTCTGGACTCAGGACTCTGGAACAGAGAGGAAGCTGTCCATTCAAAGGCGAGGCACAAAGATCTATCCAATGAATACCTTACCAATGGACAACATGCAGGAACACATCTGTGTGACGCATTCATTCATGAGCTTGTGTGCTGGACCTGCTCAAAGAGTCTGCCATTAAATTGTGCTCCAAGGGAGTGTAAACTACCTGAACAGTCATTTGATACTGGACAGCTAGACCCGAGACCTGAAGAACTAGTCCCTATCTGTTTGTGAAAATTTGGAGGGGACCAGGAGGTAACAGGGAAGGAAAAGCATGAAGATCTAAAAGGAGGGCCCTCATCTCCCTTACGATGATGTTATCTGACCTCTGATGCAGATGTCAGAAACCCTGAACCATGAGAACCAAAGGAGGCTCCATCCCCTGTTTGAGGCATCTGTAAAAATGTATTGAGTCTGGAGTAGAGCTTGGAATAGCAGACCCAGGTTGAGAATGAGTTGATGACTTCAATACTGAAGCTCGAGCTTGAGACAAGGGAGGAAGGGGACTGGAAGCCCAGGGAGGGTGGCAATGTTGTATCTACACTGGCATGAGATATGACTGCAGCTTTCTCATATGGAGCCTTGCCAGAGGCAGCATGGGAATAGTGAAGGCCATGACCCCAAGGACCCTGAGAAAGTCCCTGGCCATGACTGGAACCAGAAGAAGATGAGACTAGTAAAAGGAAATAAAATACAAGGCCTTGGGGTAGGCAGGGATGCCAGCAAATAAGGAAACCATGATCCTGGGAAGGGGTCAGAGCTGAATTTTAAAGTTATGGTGAACCCCAGACTCTAACAGGAAATAAGTAAACTAGAGATCTTGAAGCAGAGCCTGTTGGGAGGAAGCTTCAATGAGCAGATCGTCTGGGTAAGTAAAGATCTTAACTCCTCTCATCCTGCAAAAAACAATTGCAGGAGCAAGGCATTTGGTGAATACCCTTTGGGCCATAGAGCAGCCAATGGGTAAAGCAAAGAACTGAAAATGCAAGAACAGCGAAACATAAACATTTCCTGAAAAGGGGATGGATGGGGATGTGAAGGTAGGCATCCAAAGAGAGGCCAGAAAGGCCTGGGGAAGAGGAGGAGGAGGAAATAAGGTTTGAAGAGACAACATCCAAAATGAGGGAATCTAGAAAAAGGTGTTGAGCTGTGAAAGGTCCAGAATTGGTATCCAAGTGCCCTATTCCTGCGAACCAGAAACATTCTTGAGTGAAAACCCCTCCCTACCTGGACCGGAGGAACAGCATGAATAATGCCCTGGCCTAAAAGAGAATAAAGCACTTCTGGGGAAAACAAAGGAAGCCATTCCCAAGAAGTTTGAGGGATGCCCAAAAAGAAGGAAGAGGTTTCCAAACCATGAAATACCCCTGGCAGATAAGACAGGACCCATGAGTTTGTTGTGATTCTCAACCAGCTTGGAAGGAACAGGGAAAGACAAAGGGATAAAGGGCCAGCATCCATTAGAGATGAGCTGGACTTCACTTCCAGGTGTGCACACTAATCTGGAATCTGTTCAGTGCCGTGCACCGACCATCGCAAACAATTGTCTCAGTACACCTTTTTTTTGTCAATGTCATGACTGTCTGCAAATGGGCATCTGCAATCAACTACTGCCATTGATTTGCTCTGCTACAATGCTTAGTTACCTTTTATCCTTTCTCATCATTTATGCTTCCTGATGCCAGCCTCCTCTGCCCGCTTTCTTGAACACAAACTAATCTGGAACTATGCATTTCTAAGGATGCTTTGACTGATACAGTTATAGGTTCATAGGTTCATACTAGGCTATCTGCCTTGGGGCAATTATAAGCCTAGCCCGATTCTGTATGGCTTACGCCACCCCTTGATTTGAGTATACTGTGCCCTTTTTAAGGTTTAGTTTACTGTGCCTCTGTCTAATAGTGACACGGGAGTAATCCCTGGGACAAACCTACGATCCCCCATCCACTTATCGAGATTCTTCTTGAAGAGATTCAGTGAGGTGCTCTGCCTCACATGAACTGGAATTCTATTCCAGAGCGAAGGAGCCTGTGGGTTATGAACCTGTCCCTCCAGCAAGTTCTATTTATTTCTGTGCTGAGGTTCAAGTCCCTCGAGGCGTGTGGCTCTAAGGATTTTTGATTTACTGAGGTGGAGCATGTCCATTAATTCTGGATTTGACATAGCTTTGTATGTCAGGCATAGATCGATCAGTAAGTAGGCGGTATGCAACTGAGTACAGCTGGAGTTTTTTAACCGAGCAGCATATGGCATCTGTTTGAGACCCTTGATCCTTTTGGTGAGATACTTTTGGGGTCTTTCTAATTGCTGCAGGTGTCGGGGTAAGGTACATCCCAAAAGGGCATTGTATTCTATGATGGGCCTGATGAGGGATGAATAAAGGGCACGATTAACTCTCTTGATCTAGATGTGAAACCCTTCATGATGAGGTGGGCTATGTAGAAGGTCTTTCTAACCACTTTGGCAATGTGGTTTCAAAGGAGAGATTGCTATCAACTTGGGTCCCCAGGTCCCTAATAACTTTCTCTGTACTTAATGGGTTTCCGCCTATGTGGTAATTTGTGGGCATATTGTTTTTGCCAGAGGGTATGACTATACATTTTTTGGCATTTATCTTTAAACCATGGTGCTGGCACCAGTTATCTGTCTCTGTGAGACCTTTTTGAAGAATGTTTGTGTCAGTTGGAGAGTTGATTATGGCGCCCAGTTTGCAGTCGTCTGCGAACTTGGTGAGCCATAGTCCTCCCATGTTTGCCTGTACCTCGGAAAAGTATATACCGAACAAGAGTGGTCCCAGGACAGAACCCTGTGGGACGCCACTTGTGACCGGTTTCGAGTCTGACATGGCTCCAGCAACTCTCACTCTGTGGGTTCTGTCTTTGAGCCAGTTTGCGACCCATCTTGTGACATAGGGGTTTATATTTAAGCTGGATAGCTTATCTATGATGCCTGAGTGGGGTATTGTGTCAAATGCCTTTGCAAGGTCCAGATAGGCTGTGTGGACTACCTTCCCTTCATCTATGGCTTTGGTGACTGTTTCAAAGGGCAGGATCTGCCCTTGACAAAGCCGAACTGGGTAGGATCTAGTGTCTGTAGGTCCCCAATGTCTTTGTTTATGAGCTCCATGATGATCCTGTCCATAGCCTTGCAGACTAAGCTAGTCAGGCTTATGGGGCGATAGTTTCCAGGGTCCGTAGAGGCTTCACCTTTGTGGAGTGGGACCACTGTTGCTGTACGCCATTCTGTGGGCACATATCCTGTAGTGAGGCTGAGATTGTATAGCTGATTTATTTGAGGGATTAGTTCCTCTTGTAGTTCATGTAGAACACAACCTGGGACGCCATCTGGTCCCATGGAAGCAGTGTTTTTTGCTTTGGAGAGGGCAGCCTTCACCTGAGCATCTGAGATGTTTGGGAGGCAGCCCTCTGCCGGGATAGATACTTGCTCTTTTGGGGGGGAGGGGGTGGAGAAGTTTGCACTGAACCTGTCTGCCAGGATATTGGCAATGTCTGTGGGTTCAGTGTATTTTTTGTCGTTTAGAATCAACTCAGAACAAGTCTGGGAGTTGCATCCCAGGTTTCTAACATAACTGAAAAAAGCCTTATGATTGTCTTTGGTGTCCTGTGCAATTTTTCTCTCGAAGCTGGCCTTGGAGGATTTTATGAGGATCGTAATTTTTTGCTAGTACTGATCAGAGATGCCTTCCCTGTTAGGGATTTTGCTCTATCATGTAGTAGCTTCCTCCTTCTGTTGTACAGTTTATTTATGGCAGGGGTACACCAGACTGGACGCCTGCCTTTGGATGATTGGGTCTTGGTTTTTTTGGGATAGCATGATCCATGCATTCCTGGAGATGTCCGTAGAATGCATTTATATAGGATTCTGCAGTTTGGGCCATAGTTTCCACTGGCCCTGGGGCCTTGAAGGATTCCACTTCGGTTTTGAGAAGTGAGAAGTTCACTTTTGAGAAGTTTTTCACTGTGGTTTTCTGGGCTGGGTGTGAGGTCGGGATGTGGACATCCAGTGAAATTAATTTATGGTCTGATCTTACCAATGAGGGATATACTTCTGGTGTGGAACATAGAGTCCCCATGTTGGTAATGATCAGGTCTAGTATGTTGTCCCCTCTTGTGGGAGTGGTGACTAGTTGTTCCATAGCATTTGAGTTTATAATTTCCAGGAATCTTTGGGCTAAGGTGCTGGGGCTTGAGTAGTGCTCCCAGTCAATGTTTGGGTAGTTGAAGTCACCCAATATAATGGTGTTCGGAGAGATCTTCATGTTCTCCAGTGTTTTCAGGAAAGCCGAGTGGGATTCCTGACTTTGAGAGGGTGGTCTGTAGGATGCTATAAACTGAAAAGCAGTCTTGCCCACTGTTAGTTGCACATGGATGGTCTCCGATACTTCGTGCAATGCCACTAATCTGGAGGTGTGGATATCCTTGATAAATATGGAAACTCCCCCCTCCTTTTGTGGTTCGGTCCGGGTTTTGGGGCCGAAAAGCATGATATGAGGTATAGTCTGGTAGTGCTGGGGTGCTCTCTGGAGCCTTGAACCAGGTTTCTGTCACTGCACAGGTATCGATGTTCTCCATACTGAGGAGAGCTTCGAGTGCGTGCATCTTGAGGTTAAGACTTCTGGCGTTTAGCAGCATTACCTTTAGTTTCTTGTTCCTTGTGCTGTCTATGGGGGTGGGTTTGACTTTTGAGCCTTGCCTAAAAAAGACACTATGGGGGTGGCAAGAGCCTTTGCCAATATCCAAAAGCCCAGTGGTGACAGGTGCAAGCCCTCCCTAGCGAAGCAACGTGACTTGTCGAGCATGTCATCCCAGGCTGACAGACACTGGATCCCCTTTGAATGACACCAAAATTTTAGCCAATTGTTAAAATCGATCATTTTGTCTTTGTACTGTGGCATCATTCTAGGTGAGGGTAAGATGCTGCTCAAGGTCAGGGTCATACCAGCCTGGGCTACATGATCAGAGAGCTCCTCTATGTCTCTTTTCATGTAGTCCAGGGAGGTACGTCTCAGGTCATTCACACCAGCATGTACAATGACTGAGTCATATTTGTATTTGCTTTGGAGTGACCTGAGTGCTTGCGTTATGTGTCGGATCCTAGCACCCGACAGGCAGCTCACCGTGACCTTCTCTTTATTCAGCCTGGTGAGCGGGACGTCAGTGTGTCTGACAATAGAGTCACCTATAACAAGAGTATCAGGTGTGTTATTCAGCCTTAAGGGCTGTGGCTGCTTGGCACACTGACTTTGTGGGTTATGTGTTGCGTGTGTTTTGTTTTGAGGTAGCGTTTGCTTGGATGTCTGCTTTGGAGGTCTCTGTTGCTCAGGTAGATTTTTATTTAGAGCCTCCAAGTATGTTTTTGTGTATTTATGTGTTTGGTTTGCTGATGTGGTGGGACTATGTGATACTGGAATTGTGTTGTGTGAGGTTACCTTCTCCTCCTGACTTGTTACACCAGTTTTGAGATGAGAGAGCTCAGCCTCCAGTTTGGCTAAATAGTTGCATCTCTCACATATATTTGAACCTGTTTGGTGGAGGAGAGGGTTGTCCGTGTACACGAGACAGTTGTAACATTGCCTCAAAATTCCCAGATTCACCAGCTGGACTGGAGAGGAAACCATTGACTGACCTTTGGACATGCTAGAGTAATAAGGAAACTGAATTTAAGACGGACCAATAGAGGACAGGGTAATCGTAGAGAGTATAAGAGTAAGTAGTGCTTATGGTTTAATAGTGCTGACTTGTAGGATTACTTAATTGGACCAGTGAAGGGCCTTAGAATGAGAATATGGTGTTTAAATTGAGAGAGAGAGCAGTTCTAAGGGAAAAAGTGAAGAGCAGACTTTGTGGAGCCAGGAATAGTTTAAACCCAATTAGGCGGCGCTGCCCACTGTTGCGCTATGCACAAAACCGCGCAAAAGAGGGTTTTAAGAGAGGAAGATGAAGGAGTTTTGGAATTGACCCAAAATGGCCAATAAAACTACAGTTTCAAGTCAGTAACCACTCCCACAGGGGCAGGCAGGCTGCTCAATGTTTTTCACTGCCACTGATCAACAGAGAGACTTCCCTTTAGCCCAAGCAAAAAATGGCCTCACAGAAACTTACAAACAGTTCAAGAACAGCAAGCCTGTAACTGAACTTTTTTAAATCTCAGAAAAGTGGGAAAAAATCAAGATTTTTTGTTTTTTTTTTTTTCAGAGATAGCAGAGGTTCACAAGTATCAACAAGTTATAACAGTGCAGTAAATGACCCCACACAAGAGTGCCAGGCCAAAGACAGATAAAATGCAAGTTTGAGAAAAAAACGATTTTAAAAATAAGTGCAAACAGGAATTTCAGTAAACAGCTCTAGGTTGTGCTCTAAATACAGTTACTAATGCAGAAATCAAATTTAACAAGCCAGAAAATGCTCAAAATATGCGGCTATGCAGAAAAACTTAGCAAATAAACAGAGGAAAAATACTTAAAATCTCAAAAGTGGCTCCTTTCTTCAAAGTAATAACAATGTATGTGATGATGTCAATTTTCACCTTATCCTCACTTTTGGGTTTGGATCTGACTTGGCTGTTACTAAAACTCATGATCACAAACTTTGCTCTTTGGCATCTCTCCTTTACCCAGAATGCACCTTATGCATTACTTCAGATCTTGTTTGCCACTTCACGAAGAACGTTGGTCGCTTTGCACTCTTGGATGAAGATAAGTGTTTTTCGATATTAATACATATATTTCATTATCGTTCTACCTTCTGAGTCTCCTTAAACCCTTTTTACTACCTTTTAGTTAACTCTTACTACCTTTGCTGGTAGGCCCGTTCACTCCCTTTGTAGCGGTTCGCTATATATTCTACTACCAATGCCGGTAGTTGCTCCCGTTTTCCTCTGTCTTAAAAAAAAAAAAAACACAAAATGTCTTCTTCCTATTTTAGTGCATATGTGCTCTCTGTGTGTGAGTGTATTCTTGGTACTGTCCTATTTTGTTTACAATGGCCAAATAATCAGAAAAGCCCTTGGGCTTTAAGAAATGTATAAAATGTGGCAAGAAAATGCCTCTCAGTGACTCACACATTATGTATCTGGATTGTTTGTGGGCATTACATCTTCAAAAGGACTGTAGCATTTGTAAGAGCTTCAACCAGGGGGTCTTGTTTGACTATAAAAACAAATTAATGTTTTAAGGTTTACTTCCCTTTTCTGAAGCTATTGCTGGTTCTAACTCTGTGTCTAATAGTAATCCAAACCTCAAAAATGTCACTCATTGACTCTGAACGATTCCTCGGAGCCATCAAGCAAAAAGCCTAAATTATCAGATCTATCAGGGCTTTTGGATCCCGAGTACTTCTAGGGCTGGTTCAGACAAATCTTCAGAGTGATCAGGTCCTACGGCTCTGACAAGGTCAGAACGGACAGGGAGTCTGGCTTTAGTTGAAGTTATTTCCCCCCTCCAGATCTAGGCATAGGTCTCCAGCCTTATCTTCTCAATCCACCGGAAGCCTCTCAGCTGATGACACTGATAAAGTGGTACAAAGGCTCCTAAGTACTCCAGCACTGGCCAAGCTTTTGTCAGATCTGATCCCTCGGGCTTCAGATCCAACCAAGCCTCCTACCTCGATTACCATTCCTCCTCTGACTTTCATCCAAGCTTCGGAGTTGAGAGATTTAGACATGCAGATTCATCCAGCATCTGATCAGAGGACTTCTCATTTGGATCATATGTTTGCCTCGAGTTCCTCTGCTCTGTTGAAGCTGGAAGACTCTGAGCTGTTTTGCACTGGTCGGTCTGGGGATTGGGTATCAACTGAGAGGCTTTCAGATTGGTCCCTAATCCTCAGGGCTTTGGCTCAGGTAAGTTCAACTTCGGCTTCATCTTTGGATATTGTCTTCTGGATCCAAGGGGGTCACAACTCTGAGTGCTTCTTTGTCCGATCCAGAGGCCCACTTGGTTCTGGAGCAAACTGCTTTTGGGGCTAAGAAGAGGGCTATGGCTTCTGCACACTCTTGGACCAAGTCTTTTGATCTACAGATCCCCCTTGTTTGGCCAGTGTGTCTTCCTTCTGTGCCCCCTCTTCCACAGGGACAATGTGAACCTAGACTTCAGGATACCACAACTGGTTCCCCCGCTTCTTCCAAAACCTCCTCAGAGTATCCCATCAAGGAAGTCCCTTGGAAGAGGACATGCAAGAGGAAGCATTTGGACTCAATTGAGTAGTCCATCACCTATGATACTGACCTCTGTGAGGGAGAAGAATCCCCACGGTCACCTCCTGAAGATGTCTCCTTTGAAGACATCCTTGAATTATTGAATCAGAGAGTTGACTGGGGTACAGCAATTATATGGGTCTATATTAGAAAACCGAAGAGGCGTTTCAGCGATTGCCTCTTCAGTGACACCTAAAGAGTGAAACACTAAAGCAGGAATGATCATAACAGTGATTTCTTTCCTTGGGAAATAAATCGCTTAGCCAGCCCTGTAAGTTTGCCATTTTCCCCACTGTAGTGCGATCTCGGAGTTGGTATATTGAGTTGGGGGGTGGTGGGGCAAAGGCCTCCAGTCAGTTTTGTTTGAAAGTGTGTTTGTGTGTTTTTGGTAAGGAAAGCAATCACTGTTATGATCGTTCATGTTTTAATGTGTTCTCACTTCATGTGTCGCTGAAGAGGCATTTGCTGAAATGCTTCTTCGGTCTTCTAATATAGACCCCAATTATATTACTTCCCCTAATATGTTCCCATAGGAGGACAAATCCCTAATTAAAGATAATCAGTTTCATTGTTTAAATATTGACTTTTTAAACTTAGGTGGTTGTTAGGATACATTTGCAAACCATTGTAACATAGCCTTAAATAAGCACAGGTGCACAAAAGAACAAAAATAGGGAGAGAATGTTTACTTGGAACTGGCTCATGGTTCATGGGTAAATACTAAGCTATCAGTCTGCAGACTATTGCAAGCATAGCCAATAACCAGATGCTAAAATCAAACTGTGTACCTTGTTTCAGCAAGGTAAAGGCCGTAATCATTATGCCAACCCTGCCTCCTCCTCCTCCCCAAAAAAGATTTGCAGCCCAGCCAGGCAGGAGCTGAAGCTACAGTCTTGTAATCTGCACTTAGATGTGTTATCCATTGTGATACTGGTCCCAGTAAATATGAGTGCTTAGGTTCATGGCTAAGTACAAGGCTAGTTCGCTTGTGGGTCATTTTAAGCTACTTTAATTTCACTTTCAAAGGTGAGACTCAAACCCTCTACCTCGTGTCAGTTCACGATTATACCAACCCTTTGATAGGTAAAGGAGTGAAATTCATTAGTTTAGTGATGTAGATAAGAGTGTATGGGCACACCAACATAATTATTATGTTTATCAATTGACAGCAGCATTTTGTCTGATGATACAAGCCACTGGATTGGTACATGGTGGCTTAGTGGATGCCTATTTATGGGTTATGATCACTTCCACAAAAAAATCCATTATCACACAAACCTCTAAACCATTCAAAATTAAATACAGCATAATGCTGTCTTAGATTTGTGACTGTTAACCAAACAGGGCAAATTAACATTTGCCATTGAAGAAACAAAAAGTTGCAGCACTTCATTTTTTTGAATTATGTAGTGCATGGGAAGTAACATTTAAAACATAACTTGTAAATGCAAGAGGTAGATGACTAGACTCTGAGTGCACACTGTAAAACTACTGCACACGGTCTAGTACACATAAAAACAGGCATTTCAGTTGAATCCTTTTGTAATGTATTCCCTTATTTAAGCCTTATCAAAGTCTTCCCATCTAATTGCAGATACAAGTGGTTCTGTGCCATATATTTGGAGTCACAAATTACCATATATTCCCCTGATAGACTATGAACAGTACCGCTCAACCTCTTAGAGCAAGAAATCTAGACGAAGTCATAAGGAGTGTATCTGTAGCTTCCCACCATTGCCGCCCCCCTTAGAGGATGTGGACAACTATGCAGAACAGTATGCCAATGCAGTATACAAGCACCTGTACAACTGCATGGACTCAGCCGTACCCAGCAGAACTAAAACCTACCCTCAAGGAAACACAGACCTCTTTGGTGGACATCCTGTATCAACAGGCTTTAAAACAAAAAGAAGAAACTGTTGTCCAAGGGTAAAAAGGAACACATTCCAAACTGGAAAACTCCCTCCTAGGCCTCAACAAGCAAATTAGATCACTAGTGAAAAACCCCAAAGCCAATTATGATTGAAACTTGCCTCTGAAACAAAGGGAACCACAAAGCCTTCTTCAATTACATCAGGAACCTCCATGGCAAAGCCCAGGTTTGTTGCGAATTAGTACTTAACAGTATCACCTACACTGATTCTGTTGACTTAGCCAGCCTGCTTGCAGATAGGTTCAGTGCAAACTTTAGCCCCCTGTCCCTTCAAAGGTACTTTCGACATCACTGATACTTGTCCTGCACCTCACATCTATGTGGATTAAGTGTTAAAGGCCCTATCCAAGGAAAATAACACAGCTTCCATGGGACCTGATAGTATCCCAATGCTGTATTCTGCACCATCTCCAGCCAGAACTGGCTTCGCCACTAAGCACCCTATTCAACCACAGCCAAAGTACAGGCTTCATCCCAGCAGACTGAAGAATTGCCATTTGTCATCCCTTTGCCCAAAGGTGGTGCCACTACTCACCCTGGAAACTATCATCCCCATTAGCTTGACAAGTCTGCTCTGTAAAGCCATAGAGCGTATTACTGTGGATCTCATAAAAAGGACATAGGCAATCTCCAAGCACTTGACCCGCCCAGTTCAGATTTGTCAAGGCCATATCTAGCCTACTGAACCTGTTTGACTTCTTTGAGGGAGGGTGGCCTAATGGTTAAGGTATTTGCCTTACAAACACAAGGTACAGGGTTTGAATCTCACAGAGGATAACTGGCTAGGCTTAAAATGGCTCGCAAGGGCAGTTAGCCTAGTACTAACCTATGAACCTAATCACTAAGGCCCTGGATGAAGGCAAGTCAATACATACATCTTACCTTGACTTGGCCAAGGCCTTTGACACAATCCCTCACTTGGGCATCATCAAAAAGTTAACACAACTTTGCATAAATCCCTATCTCATCAGGTGGGTGGCCAACTGGGTCACCGACAGGACCCTCAAGGTCAAAATAATTGCCTCCACCTCCGATAGGAGACCTGTCACTTGTGGAGTTCCTCAGGTATCTGTCCCGAGACCCCTACTGTTTGGCTTCTACTTCTTGGAGGGCCAGGTAAAGACAAAAGGTGGACAACTGTAAGTTGGATGCTGTCACTGACTTCCTAAGAGGGTCTCACAGCAACTAATGACTGGTGCCAAAGTCATGGCCTCAAGCTAAAAGCAAAAAAAAATGGTATCATCATACCTTCAGCAAAAACATGACCCCTACTGATTACCACGGCAACCCCTAAACACACAACCTGTGGTGAGAGACCTGGGTACTCAGGTTGATAATCTCACGCTAGACCATCATGTAGCGGCAGTGGTCAGAAAAGCCTTTTACTTGGTTCATCTCATAAGTAAAGGGATTACATCCAGAAAAAAAAAATGGTTATTACCTCTCTATACTCCTCTCTCATTAGACCAATAATTGAGTATAATGCCCCGTTTGGTATGTACCTCTCCAAGCATCTGCACCAACTGGAAAGGCCACAGAAATACCTAACAAAGAGAATCCATGGCCTTCAACACCTGTCTTATGCAGACAGGCTCAAAGCTATCACTCTACTCGGTATCATACAGGTTGCTCAGAGGTGATCTGTGCCTCACCTACAAGATGGATGGCGCAGTGGTGCAGTGGTGCAGTGGTAGCGTTGTCTTCTCACAGCAAGAGATTCTCCGGTTTGATTTTTAGCTGGGGTGCCTTCTGTGTGGAGTCTGCATGTCCTCCCTGCATTCATGTGGGTTTCCTCCAAGTGCTCCGGTTTCCACCCATGTTATAAAGACATGCATCTGGAACATTTCTCCCCTGGTCTCCTCTGAAAATTGGCTTCATTCCAAGTCGGACTTTTCTAGTTAACAAATGTTAAATAAATAAATGTAAATTAAATAAATAAAAGACAATCTTGGACCCTGCCCTACTAGAAATGCTCCATATCCATAAGTTTCACTCCTTCCGCATTACCCGCTCGAAAAGCCTGAATCTAATATGCAACCTTAAAAAAACCTGCTGGAGAGACATTTTGTCTACCAGAGGCTGCCCTGCCTCTGGAATAGACTTCTCATACACATCAGAGAGAATGCCTTGCTGACCCTTTTCAAGCACAACCTTGATAAGTGAATGGGGAACCAGAAATTTGTCCCAGGGGTTACACCTGTGTCCCTCATTGACAGGAGTGACAGGTGCTGAGTGAGGTTTCTTTTTGGGGCATGAGCTCTTGGCTAGGCTTGTAAGGACCCAGGACCAGTAGCCTAATAACCTGCTATGATCCTAAATAAAAGTGGGACAAAGACCCACAAATAGGGAGAATTTGTAAATATTGCTCTTACAAACTTAGAAAGTTTATAGAGTAACAGATTTTGCATTAGCGTGAATTAAGTAATTTGCCAGAAAACCACAACTTTATGAAGAACGGACCAAAAAGATGAGGTAAAAATGTGGACATTCTGCAAAAGTATGTACAGTTGAGAGGTATGCTACCAACTGCTACTTACATTAAAACTTTTTAGAATGGCCATTCATTGTGGTTACTGTAGAAATGAGCCACAATGTATGATCAGATGTAAAAGTTGTAATAAAAGGAACAGTTGGTAACACACCTCTGAACCCCTTAAAGCAAAAACTCTGGACTAAGCCATAAATAAGTGGGGCAAAGGTCCAGAAATAGGGACAATTGTTAAACATTGCTCTTACAAACCTAGTAAGTTGATAGAATAACAGGTTTTGCGTTAATATTAATTTTCTGTAGGGTATGAAGTCTGAAACTCAAATGTCTGTCATTATTTTCTGACTTTAGTTGTTAGTGATTTGCCCCTATTTTGCCAGGAAACCACCTGCCTAAAGCTGTTGTCTTGTAAAGTCTCAAAAGTTGGACACAATATTCCATGGGTGGTGGTGCCTGTAACGTAGGCAATGAAAGCATGACCTCTGTCGCTCTAAATGTTGCTCATCTAGCTAGGCAAGTCAGAATTTTGCTCACCTCACATTATGTTGTCTTACAGTATCTCCCATCCAAAGGGTGACTATAATGCCTAAAACATTTTCTTTCTTCCTTCTTTTTTGACATACATAATACAATCTCTACCATATATTTTTTTCTTGGGTTCCTACAGAAAAGTATATAACCCTTAATTTCTTTACTAAAAACTATAGCAGGTCTTATTATAGTCTTGCCTCTCTTTTTGTAACTTGGAACCAGTCTTGGTCTCAGTAGAGAACATAACAATTGTCTTCAACTCCTATGAGATAAGTGATACAAATATGCTAAAAATGGATGGTTCCAGCAACAGACTTTTGTACTAATTCTCAACAGTTACTGAATCTTCTGCAGGCAGTCTTTTTAACAGTAACCCCTGATTCTTATCATGTAGCCAGTTTCTTATCCACATCACCATTTGGCTTCCTCAGTACATACACTTTCATTCATTACCTGCTTATGAAAAATGGACCAAAATTATAAGGCAAAAATCTGTATATTCTGTAAATATCTGTACAGTTGATAGTTGTAACAGGGACTCCTTGCCATGCCACTCAAGAAAGATGAACAAGAGCAAAACCACAGTGCCGAAAAACACGAACTACTAAAAACATGAATGGCACTAGGAAGCAATAAGGACCAGTTCAGAAGCTTAACTACTATTAAATAAAATACCAGACAGCCGAAAAACAGACAAAGCACTATTTGAGTGTTTTTATGTTTTTTGGCTCTCCGGTATATTTTATATAATATCAATTATCTTCTGAGCTGATCCTTACTGCTCCTGAGTGTCATTTGTAATTTTACTAAGAACACAGAGCAGTGTTTTGCTTGGAAGTCCTTACCAACTGCTCCTGACAGTAAACTTTTGCATTTTAAAATGATCGTTCGTTCGTTGTGGTTACTATTGAAATGAACCACAAAGAGCGATCGTTCAAAAAAGTAACCTTTTACTATAAGGAGCTTGTTGGTAAGCTGCAGGAACTCTCTGCACATAAGCTGGTGTACTGATTCAGCAGTATACCTGTTAGCCTCGTACCTCATAGTGCAAGACATCCTGCCAAAACCTAAGGCAGCCATTCCAGCACTGCTACAGTTGTCAGCCTCGTAAAGCAAGAAATCAGGACAAAACCTAAGGCAGCCCCTTTGGCTGCTGATATACCTCTTAGCCTCTTACAGCAAGAAATCTGGACATACCCTAAAATAACACAGGGAACAAGAATAGGGACAGTTTGTACCTATTGACCTTTCAAGTAGAAAGTTGCTCCCTGCCACTACCTGCAAGACGTGATTTTACCGGTATACTATTTCGGCAGCCCTTCTGCTGCTGATGTACGTGTCAGCTCTAAATACATACAGATTTTAAATATTGACCTTACAAAGTTAGAAAGTTGCTGGAATAACATAAATATGTGTTGAAACCAATCTGCAAGAGCTGGGAAAAGCAGAGAACGATCATTCGTAAATGTAAGAGTAAAACGATTGATCCTTGATGCGGGTAGAGGAAGTATATCAGTAAACAGAAAAAAAAAAAACTTAATTAAAAAAAAAATACCACAACTCAGGATATTACATAAAGATCGCAGATTGATCAGCTGCACAGATATTACCTAGGCACAGACTATATGAGCAAAGAGACAGCTAAGCTGGAATGTTAAGTCCTGGTAGGAACTTAAAACCTAAGGGTAGTTGACACTGGGAGCCCAAACAGGATTGAAATCAAAGCTATACAGGATGTTTAAAAGAAAAATGACATTGTGGGTGGGAATGGGAGTGACGTAGTAAAGTGGGCATTAATTTAGTGAACTGTTATTTGGACCCAAATTTTAAACACTGGGATTGTCCTTTTAAGCAATTGTTTTGAAATCTGGCCCGCAGTTTTATTGTTTTATTTTCCTTTGATAATGCTTGGGTCAGGTGTGTAAATATTTTTATTTACTTATTCATCTTCTTATCTACTTAATAACGTTTCTTGTCGAGTTCACACTTCCCTTGATGGGGTGGAAACCTTCTGGAAACTGTGATATACAGTTGCCAAAACCATAGCTATACCACTGTATACAAATTCATGTCTGTTCAACAAGCTGTTACATCATGCTGTGACCAGCTTCTCCTTTGGCAGGAACATGGATACCCCTACTGGTGCTAGGGTTCTTCCTCTTCATGTACTCAAAAATAAAAAAAAAAAATAAAGAACCCTTGTCTGTACTGTGAACTCAGATTGCTCCTCAGCCATTGGTGGGTGACTCTCCAGTGGCCATAGCTTGTTACTCAGACTACTGACTGGTTTCACCAGGACCTTTTGGTATAGTTCTTTCTGTCGCCATGGATCAGGGGTGAGGCATACCTTCTGTGGATGTTCCACTGTCCATACTGGGTATGGGAGAACCATCAACTTTGGCCATGGAAGTTTCTCCTGGAAGTTGTTACCAGGGTGGCCAGGGTAAGAGATCTGTTTTCTGGTTTGAAGTGTCATCCATTCTGCTGGTCTCCTCCTAGGGTTGTCCCTAGGAAAAAGAAACAACAGCTTAAACATATTTCATCTAAACACAGTGGGCATGTTTATAAAAATGAATTACTTAGCTTGCAGCCTTTGAAATTGTGAGGATGCTTTATCAGAGGATTCTGATGATGACAAGGACATTCTCCCAAGTTTTCCTCAAAAGCACGACTCTGGTTCTAAGGAGACTGTTTCCTACATTTTTACTACAGACCTTAACTCGAGTTGTTCTACAAAGACGTAATTCGCATACAAGACTGACTAGTAAACAGGTGACACTTTTTGAGATCTTTACTTTGGACTGCAAAGGTTAATTCTGTCTACATTTGAACCAGCTTTTCTGGGTGCTTTGGGTTCATTACTTGTAGACTGTTTTTCTTACAGCTGTGACATCTACAAAAGCGTATCCTGGTTGGAAGCACTGTACTTTCTGTTCTTTTTCCTAACTCATTCTGATTATTCCCCCTCCGTCTGCAGTAATGCTTATTGTAATATTCACATATGGACATCTCCCATAATTGTTGTGCCCTTTTCCCATATAACAGTAGGAGCCATCCCTGCAACAAACTGAAAGAAACATGAATGTAAAAAGCACCACAATGAGCAGTTACATTAACAAATGAATAGCACTGCTCCAGACCATATCGTACAACACATCCACTGCATCTGTTTCATCATCATGAAATCCAAACAACCAAGGAACTATGTTGCAGAAAGTATTTTAAAAAAGTCCACTGTTGTGTTTGCCTGCAGAGTGAAAGAATGAACCACTTAGATTTAAATAAAAGTATCTCATATAAGCACTTGTTCACAACATTTCAAAGTGAAGAGCTAAAGCTTTCCTGTCAGGATGGGGTTGGTGTTAAAAGGAGCACACAGAGGAAACTGTTGGCATTTCCTGAAGTGTTAGTTACCTTTCCCCCAAAGTACTGAAACCTGAGCTCAGAGACTAAAAGCTGTCTGAATGTAAACAAAAAGATCACATGACCTACCATCCTAATCAAAACAATCAGACAAGCAGAGAATCTTGACACTCTCCCTTTAACAATATCAAGAGACAGCTTATTTTTCCTGCTAGAATTTAACTTGTTCTTGCAACCAGATGCTGAGTATTTAACACTGTAGAAGAACCTGTTGTCTATGTCAAAAATAATAAATGAACTGGGCAACACTGTGTTTTAAGATTATCTGCTATTGACTTTGTTTTGGGTTAGGTGTTAGGTCATGTGATCTTTTACATTCAGGCAGCTCTAAGCTTTCAGAGCTCCGGCTTCAGTACCTTGGGGGATGTGCAAATTTCACTTCAGGAAATCCTAACAGTTTGCTGTGTGTGCTTTTATTTACACCCCCTACTGACAGGAAAGCTTAATCACTTTAAAATGTAGAAAAGTAGTGCTTATAAGGTCTACTTTTATTTTTTTTCATTGTGTCTATACTTTCACTTGGCATGCAGATACAGCTGTGTACCTTTTTCATTACTTTCAACTACCTAAGAAATGCATAGTTCTGCTCATGTTCTACACCAGGTAAATCAAATAGAGCCTTCATTTTAAATGTAGCAGCATTTGTGCCACAATTATCTGCTACTCTATTTTATACAATTGATAATTTCTTGCCTCTTTTACCTATACATCACACTACTATCATCACTATACAGACCCAAACTTTTGTTTTTCCTTTTAGCTTCTTCCCTATCCATACCCCTCACTTTACTAATAAACACATACATTTCTATCTCCTACTTTCCCTCTTCTAAAATTCCCCTCCTCCCTCAACCCTGTACTATAAGATGCGTGTACTAAGTACATTGTAATATACAAAAATATGTAACTATCAAGCAGAATTATACTGATCTGAATCGTATTTTATTTCAGATCTTTTGTCTCATGTATATGGTAAAGAAAACACAATGCTCGGATCACGAAAATGGAACTCCACAGAAGTAGAAACAAGTATCTAGCACAAAAAACAATGAGGTGTTCCTGTAGGCAGAAAAAACAAAGCCTATAGACTCGAATAGAAAAAAAATGAATTTAATGTGGTAAGCGCTTTCATGGTTTTAGAACCGCTTCATCAGACATCACATTCAGTAAGACATAGCTATTTATATTCAAACAATTCAATCAGCGTCAACAGGCAGTTAACTAATTAAATTCACTATTTGTCATTGTGATGACTGAGCCCTGACCCAGCAATCCAGGAGCCTCAGTCCTCACCACTAACACCAGGGAGGTCGTCTCCTAGAAGAGGAAAGGATAACTAATACACACAGTAAAGTACAAGTTCCCTTAAGTGCACACAGAGATCACAGTCATTCTGGGGCTGGTTGCTCCCTTGCTCTCCAGATCCCCAATAAGACTCCCCACTAGCACAGCTATAGGGTCCAGATATCAACCTAGCTGGCAAGCTAACCTCAGTACCCTCTCTGTCCAACCAGTGCTTCGTGTCCCTACCCAGGTAGCTGACACACACCCACACTTTGAGATAAGTATTTATACAACTTCACAGACAATCCTGAGAAATGCTGACACAGATTCTCAAGCTGTGCCCCTTTACCCAGACTATACAGTAGTAATTCCTGCCACCACCAGCTTAATAATTATCAGCTACCCAAAGGCCCTTGAAAGGGTGTCCAATTATTACTGTGCAATATTATTATCCAACTGGTAATGTGACAATTCAGTCTAAGGCTTATTAGACTGGCTTAAACGATAACCTCTATAAATATGCAGTGTACTGTAGAGCCTACTTCTCTACACAAAGCAGCCGTAGGTAAAGCTTTTTAAGATATTTAATAATAAATAATTAAAACACCAGACAATACTTCTACACCACAGAGATATCTAACAGTTCAGAGATCGCACCGAAACTTAAAACAATACAGTAGGACAGGTCTGATGTCAAAGAAAAACACTTAATCTAACTTTCTGATCTTTAGCTAATCTTAAGAGAAAACACAGTGCTATAATCCTACTTATGTACACAAAGAGCATAAGCAGTACTGGGGTTGATGGTCCAAGACAAATGCTTTTAGTCTCTCACTGAACAATAGTTTTTAAAACACTAACAAACAACTGTGCTAAGGCCCTCCCAAATTGCATCATTTTTACACAGGTTTTCCCAGTATTCACATTACATCATCTTGACACTTAGTCTGGAGTTCCCAGGCCAACAAACTGCATTATTTAGCAAGCTAACACCGGCTCAGGAAACTACAGCAATAAAAGACATTTCATATGTATACTCTTAACAATTATTCCTTAAGTTAAGACAATAGAAAGAATGTGTTCAGCCAGACGCTTCGGCACCACTTTTTTAGATAATTCTAACTTCAAAGAACATTTGAAATGCTTGGCTTGGTTTCCCTTACAGCAGATGGCAATGTTGCAACAATCTTGAAGGTCACATTTTACAATGTTTTCTTTCATTTAAGAACACAAGCCTGTATTTTACATTTATTTATACAAATTATGTATCAAATTCTATTTGACTAGGCTGGCAACCGTCACCCATCTTTCCCCAGTCTTCACAGTCATAATAAAAACACTTAAAGCAATAGTATCTAAAAGTTAAAAAGTTCACTTAAATCACACCTTATAAATTCAGAATAAATATATGTATAAATATAGAAAAGTAAAACCTTAAAATACTAACGTTTAACAGGTCTCTGTTTCAGAAAGGGTTTTAGTGACACCATATCATTTAACCCAGGGGGGTGATCAGATCTAAAAAGCAGAATTCATTTCTGTTCAGAAGATTCTATCTTGGTCTTAATGTCACCTCACCTTATATTTTTTGATACAATTTCCAATACAAAAAATCTAAACCAGTGTTGTTTATTGTTCGACATCACATGTTTAGCCAATGCATTCCTCTCTCTATTATTCTTTATGTCCCTTAAATGCTCTAGTACATGCTCTCTAAAAGCGATTGGTCTTCCCAACATAGTATGCACCACAAAGTATACAAAAAGCATAGTAAACTATTTCTTCATACTACAATCGGCATAAAAAGAAAACAGTATTACCCTGTATTGGATGAACAAAACTATTACTGTTATGCACATATTTACACATGCTACATTGCCTACAGGGAAAGGTCCCCTTCCTTTGAGATGTAATATGAGGTACCGTGTCATTCCTTCTGTAACACAGTTGCCTCTTGATGGACAAATTATTTTTAAATACAAAACTAGGTTTATCTGCTATTATCTCCCTCAATTCATCATTCGCATGTAAAATGTTCCATTTCCTTTTTCCAGTATCACAGAACATTTTACTTCATTAGAATAAGTTAATGGAAATCTGATTTTTCTAGCTTGTGAATACATATGTGTAGATCTTATAACATTCGATATACTCATCCCTCATTAGGCCATTCATCGAGTGCAATGCCGCATTTGGCATGCACCTCAGTAGACACCTGCAACAACTGGAGAGGCCACAAAAGAACATCACAAAGAGGATCCTAGGCCTTAAACACTTGTCCTGTATGGACAGACTAAAAAAAAACTCCAACTATTGTCTCATATTTGCCTCCTTAGAGGCTATCTCTGTTTGACTTACAAAGCCATGTCTGACCCAGCTCTGTTAGAAATGCTACATCTAAAGAAATCCCAATCCCTCTGCACCACACACTCCAGAGACCTTAATCTCACCACAATCAACAGAACATGCTGGAGGGACAGGTTCATAACACAGAGACTGCCCATGCTATAGAATAGACTTCCCATACATGTCAAGCAGAGCACCTCACTGGCCCTCTTCCAGAGAAATCTTGATGAGTGGATGGGAAATAGAAAATTCATCCCCGGGATCACTCCAGTGGCTCTACTCGACTAAGGCACTGGGCTTTGCCAGAGATGGCCTGCACCTGTTGCCCTTGGGATTCCAGATACTCTTGCCACCCCTATAGTGCCTTTTTTAGGCAAGGTTCAAATGACAAATTCACCTCGTAACAGGTACAAGCAACCAAATCTGAGGGTAATGCTACTCAATGCTAGAAGTCTAAACCTCAAAATGCATTCACTTGAGGCACTTCTTAAAATGGAGACCATCAACATCTGTGCAGTGGCAGAGACCTTGTTCAAGGCTCCAGTAGCATCCCTGCATTACCAGGCTATAATTCATACCACACGATATTCATCATGTTTTACTGTTGCAGTCATTACAATTGGGTTATCCTGCTGGCAGGCTACCTGCAGTCGGCCTGAATTCCAAAGTCTAGGTCCAGCATTGGTTTCTGTCTCCTCCTTCTTGACGTCAGTGTGCCAGGGGTATAAAAGCTGCAGCTGACGCCATTTTCTTCAGTCTTTCTTGCCACGCGGTGCCCGAAGCAAAAGCAGTTTCACAAGTGCCGGTCGGCCGACTCCTGAGATTTTCAAATTCGAATTTCAAATCCGAAGTCTTCATTAAAAGCTAAGTACCCCATTGGGGAAACTTTTTTCTTGCTCCAGACCGATGTCAGAAAAAGTTAATAATTGTATTTCTTGTGGGAAGCAAATACCTCATAAGGATTTTAATTCTTACTGCATTCCTTGCCTAGGCCCTGACCACGACGTTGCTAGTTGTCGGTTTTGTGCTAGATTTAACCAACGCACTATTAAGTGTCGGTATGATTTTGCATTTCATTACTTTGCCAGAAGATTTAATTATATAATGCCGTCGGAACAGCCAACTACCGGAGTTTACAAAAAATGCAAAGAAAAAGAAAAGGGCAGGCATCCGAGGTCTAAAACAGACGACGAGGCTTCTTCTAGGCCAGTCGCCGGTTCGCAGTGAGGTGCTTTCGCAGCCCCTGATGATCGCTACTTTAGAGCCACAGGCTGATACTGACTCCCACATGGAGTCAACCAGGTCTACAGAAACTCAAGGTATTGGACCTTCAGAAACCTTTCCCTCAGATGGGTCTGGAGCCGCTGAGCAGGCATCGGCTTCTGAGGGCGTTTTCAGGCCAACACAATTACATGTTAAAACAACTTCAGCTTCAAAGGCAAAGACTAAAGCAGCTTTAAAGACAAAGAAACAAGTACAAGAGCCCCATGGACAGGCCTCCATGCCGACAAAACAGATGCTCAAAATGGCCGAAAGCCTGATTACTTTGATTAGGGGTTTTCATCCCCCTCCTGACAAGAGGCCTAGGCAAGAGATAGAATATGAATCTTCAGATCAGGTTTCCATTTCATCTGATTCCTCTTCTGATCAGTAATACTCTCTTCCTCCTTATGAGGATTCTGATGCTGAAGAATCTATTCCCTCAGCTTCTCCTCCTGAGGATTATTCTTTTGGGGAAACACTGCATACCATGAGGGAGCATTTCCACTGGGAAAGCCAAGATTATTCAGAATCTAAGAAAAGACTCAGAGACTTTCTTTTACTGCCTCAGCACAGGCCCCTTGCTATTCCACCTGTGCTAGACATTGTAGATGATGTGTTTTCGGAGTCCAGTCTGACTCCTGACTCCTTACCTCCAGCTCCTGTTATGCCAGACAGATACTACAGGGTTCCAGACTCCCACAAATTTCTTTTTAAAAACCCTGCTGCTGACCCAGAAACTATCTCTCAGGGTCCCAAGGGGGTCAAGGCTTCCACTGCAAAAAACCCTACCCCCTCTGACAGAGATTCCAGGGCACTGGACAGATGGGGAAAAAAGATTTACACTTCTGCTACCTTGGCTATAAGGGCTTTAAATTGTCAGTTTCATATGCTTAAATATCAGCAATACATTATGTCACTGCTTAAACAGAAAATGTTGACAACTTCTGAATGTGCAGAAAATGAAGAAATGCAGGATTTATTGCATGCAGCTGAACAAGTTGGAAAGCATACTTTACAATGTAGTTTTGATTCTTTGGAGGCCTCCTGCAGAGCCGCTGTTACGGGTTCTGTCATTAGGAGGCATGCTTGGTTAAAGGAACAGAATCTGCCTGATCATGTTAAAGCAAAATTATTAGATGCTCCATTACAGCATGATACCTTGTTTGGTGTTAAAGCAGAAGAGGTGTTGAAGAAAATGGAGGACAAAGCCAAATCTATGCAAACAGTCAAGGATTTCTTCCGGGTACAGCCTCCAAGATTTAGCAGACACTGGCCTACAAAGAATTGGTCCTTTCCAGTGTCAGACAGGCCACAAAGAGGCAGATACAGACGCCCTAGAGGCATATCCCAGCCCCAAGGCTCATACAGGTCTAAACAATGGGGTGCTTCTGCCTCCAAAAGCGGAGAAGACAAGTCACAGCCATACAGAAAGCAGTCTCAATGACTTCCTCCTGCCAGCACCAAGCACTTATCTTCTGGCAGCTCCTTTAGGGGGGAAAACTAGCACTTTTTTCTCAAAACTGGCACCTAATCACCCAGGAGAAATGTGTCTTGAACATAGTGTCACAAGGTTACAGGTTCCACTTTCACACCCTGCCAAGGGCAAACGGTATGCCAGATCTGCCAAAAAATCAATGGGCAGAGGCACAAAAGGAAGTTTCATCCCTCATGGACATGAGGACCATTCAGCAAGTACCACAGCAAGAGCAGGGACAAGGATTTTACTCAAGACTTTTCTTGGTGCCCAGAAAGTACAAAGCCTGGAGGCCAATACTGGAACTATCTATTCTAAACACATACCTAGATATTCCAAAATTCAGAATGTTGACTCTGCAGCAGCTTCTGCCCATGCTGGGCAAGAAGGCTTGGCTTGTAACTTTAGACCTAAAAGAGGCATACCTGCATGTCCCATTCAGACAATCATGCAGAAGATACCTCAGATTCATAGTTGGCTCAATGCACTACAAATTCTCTGCACTGCCCTTTGGCTTATCTACTGCGCCCAGGGTCTTCACAAAATGCCTGGGACCAGTAATTGCATTTTGCAGACAAAGTGGAATACAAATATATCCTTACTTGGACGACTGCCTTATTCAAGCAGAGAAGGAGGACATACTACTACAGCATCTGGCGTTTGTAAAAAGATTATTAACATGCCTAGGGTACACAGTAAACGAAAAGAAATCAAAACTTGTACCCTCTCAAGAGATAATATTCCTGGGTGCAAGCTTAAATACAACTGCCCAGATGGCTTATCTCACGCCAGACAAACAAAGGCAACTGACTATTTATTTCAAAATGTAGGCAACAAACACCCAGTTAAATGCAAGAAAAATTCTGCAGGCTTTGGGCTTCATGGCATCCTGCATTCTGCTAATTCCATATGCAAGACTGCATATGAGGAAACTACAATGGCATCTAAAAAGTGTTTGGACTCAACATTGCCACAGCCTGGAAACAATAATTACACTCATTCCCTGCCTGCAACAGGAGTTTCGATGGTGGCCAAAGGCCTGCCACCACAACAAGGGACAGCCATTCACCATACCCCCAGCCAGGCAGACATTGACAACAGATGCATCAGATTATGCCTGGGGGGGGCCCACATGGCAGGAAGATGTATTCAGGGCTTATTGTCCGCAATCCAAATGCATCTACATATCAATCAAAAAGAGATGCTAGCTGTTCAAAATGCCCTGACAGCTTTCAAGGATCTACTTCATCCAGGACAACTACTGATAAAGATGGACAATACTACAGTCATGTGGTACATAAACAAGGAGGGAGGCACACATTCCTACCCCCTTTGCAGACTAGCCATGACCTTGTGGGACACAGCATTGACTTACCAAGTACATCTGCAAGCTCAATTCCTGCCAGGAAAGATAAATACTCTGGCAGACGAACTAAGCAGAAACCTCATGGATCCCCACGAGTGGAAATTGGATCCACAAGTCTTCAACATGATAACAAGGAATTGGGGATGCCCGAACATAGATCTATTTGCCTCTCCTCACAACTGTCAACTACAGAGATTCTGCACAAGGACTTATCACAAGCAAGCATGGAAAGTGGATGGTCTATCTTTCAGCAGGAAAAACTTAACAGTATATGCCTTTCCCCCACTGCTTCTCCTCCCCAAGGTACTCCTAAAAGTCAGACAAGGGAAGCCAAAAATGATACTGATTGCCCCAGACTGGCCCCGCCAGCACTGTTACCCAATCCTAAGGAACTTAACTCAATGCCCAGCATGGACATTACCTCAAATTCCTCACTTATTGACCCAACAAAACAATCAGATCCTGCACAGCCAACTCAGGACCTTAAATCTGGCAGCATGGTGGATAATGTAGCTTTTCGAAACACACCTCTCTCTAAAGCGGTAATGGATGTTATCTTGGAGGCCAGGAGGCCCAGTACCAGAAACTCTTATGCAGAAAAGTGGAAGAGATTCTGTGCTTGGAACCAGGCACAAGGAATTGACATGATTGTTCCAAATATCCCTCAGATTTTGCAATACTTAACTGAGATGCTGGACAAAGGCCTATCCTTTTCATCAATTAAGATTCATGCCTCTGCCATTTCAGCTCATTACAATACAGAGCCACCTATTTTTTCTCATCCTTTATTAAGGCAGTATCTCAGAGGAGTCAAAAACTTACGGCCTCCAAGGAGATCACCAATACCTGCATAGGACCTCAATTATGTCTTGGAAAAACTCACTCTGCCTCCTTTTGAGCCAGCTGCTACAGCTGATATAAAATTTTTATCATGGAAACAGCTCAGCTCCTAGCAATAACCTCTGCAAGACAAGTCTCAGAACTACAGGCACTCATGGCTGTGGAACCTTTTATCATTTTCCATCCAGATAGGGTTCCTCTAATGACAAACCCCACATTTATGCCTAAGGTAGTGTCCAGTGTGGCCCTCAGCCAAACTATTCATTTGCCTACCTTTTATCCAAACCCACAGAATAAGGGTGAGAAACTACTGCATTCTTTGGACATACACAGCTGCGCTTCTACTTGGACAGAACTAAAGCTTTCAGAAAGACTGAGCAATTACTGGTCGCATATGCTGCAGGATCACAAGGAAAGGCTATCTCAAAGCAGACTATTTCAAAGTGGATAGGTCACTGCATTAGTTTATGCTATTCTCAACATGGCAAATCAGTGCCTAAGGGCATTAGGCCACATTCAACCAGAGCAGCAGCCACTTCAGCAACCTGCCTCAGAGGAGTGTCAACCAAAGACATTTTAGAGGCTGCAACCTGGAGTTCAGTGCACACTTTTACAAAGCACTAACACTTACCACTCTACTCCAAATCCAGGGCAGGCTTCACCACTGCAGTACTGCAGGGCCTCATAGCCGCTCCTAATTCTATTTAGTTCCAGCCTCCCAACCTTAGCTTTGGGATTCAACCCAATTGTAATGACTGTAACAGTGAAACACGATGAACATAGTACAGTTGTGTACCTACCATAAATGTAGATGTTCGAGTGTATTCACTGTTGCAGTCCAGGTTACCCACCCACCATCCCCCTTATCTTTGCTGGACCTTATCTGTACTTCTCTATTCTATACAACCTATGTGGTGTATTTGCTTGTAGATGAAGGAATCTTGTTATTTGGTGCATGCATGCTTTATTGACATATTAGCCTAGCCTTTTGGGGGCACCTGACATCTGGGGCAAGAAAAACTGAAGAAAATGGCGTCGGCTGCATCTTTTATACCCCTGGTGCACTGACGTCAGGGAGGAGGCAACAGCAACTGACGCCGGACCTAGACTTTGGAATTCAGACCGACTGCAGGTAGCCTGCCAGCAGGATAACCCAATTGTAATGACTGCAACAGTGAATACATTTGAACATCTACATTTATGGTAGGTACACAACTGTACTTTTCGGCAACCTAACCTGGACCAAAACACTAAAGGTGGAGGCGTGTCCATATTCATTAAGGATATCCACACCTCCAAGCTAGTTGCTCAGCATAATGCATCCGAGATTATCCAAGTGCAACTAACTCTGGGCAAGACCGCATTCCAAATTGTAACTTGCTACAGATCCCCCACCATGCCCCAGGATTCCCACTCCTCATTTCTTGATACACTGGAAAATATTAAGGTACAACCCAACACCCTAATAATGGGTGATTTCAACTACCCCACCATTAACTGGGAAAACTACTCATGTACCAACTCTTTTGCTCAACATTTTCTGGAATTCATAAATTCCAACACCTTGGATCAACTTATCCACACCCCCACCAGGGGCAGCAATATCATAGTCCTGGTCATTACCAACATGGGCGACTGGTGTTCCACACCAGAGGTCAATTCCTCGTTGGTCAGATCCAACCACAAGCTAATCAGCCTGGACATCCACATCCCGCCCCCACCCCCCCATTAGGGAAACCACTGTAAAAAATGTCTCCAAAGCCAAATTCACACTTCTTAAGACAGAAGTGTCAAACTTCACAACACCCATGCAGACGGACAGTAGAGGTACGACTGCTGAATCCTACACAAATGCATTTTATAAGCACTTACACGAGTGCATGGATCATGCTATCCTCCACAAAAAGGAAGCCAATCTGGTGGTCCCCTGCGATAAACAAACTCTACAACAGAAGAAAGAAACTGTTGCAAAAAAAAGTAAAATCCCATGACTGGAAGAACTCCCTGGTCAGCCTCAGTAAGAAGCTGAGATCCCTCATAAAATCCTCCTAAGCTAGTTATGAAAACAAAATCACCACTGATTCTAAAGACAACCACAAAGCATTCTATAGCTATGTCAAGAATCTCATTGGCAACACTCAGATCTGCTCTGAGTTACAGCACAATGGCGCTAAATATACAGAACCAACTGATATTGCCAACATCCTGGCATATAGGTTCATTGCTAACTTTACCCCCCTTCACCCCCTAAAGGGTCCATTTCTATACCAGAAGAATGCAGAGTTCCTGTAATCACGGCTGCACAGGTAAAAACCATACTCTCCAAAGCCAAGGACACAGCATCCATGGGACCTGACAACATCTCAGGCTGCATTCTACATGAACTACAGAATGAACTGGCACACCACCTAAGCACCATGTTCAGTCATAGCCTCACCTCAGGCTTTGTGCCCACTGAATGGTGCACAGCGACGGGTATCCCACTCCACAAAGGGGGAGACACCACAGACCCCAGGAACTACTGCTCCATTAGCCTGACGAGCCTGGTCTGCAAGGCCATAGAATGTATCATCATGGAACTTATAAACAAAGACATTGTTAATCTCCAGACTCTGGATCCCATCCAGTTCGGGTTTGTAAAAGGCAGATCATGTCTCCTAAACCTGATTGACTTCTTTGAAGCAGTCACCAAAGCCGTAGACGAGGGTAAGGTGGTTCACACAGCCTATCTAGATCTCGCCAAGGCTTTTGACACCATCCCCCACTCTGGAATTATAGATAAACTCACTAAACTAGGTATAAATTCCTGTGTCACAAGATGAGTTGCCAACTGGCTCACTGACAGAACCCACACTGCGAAAGTAGCAGACTCCAAATCCAACTTCAGACCAGTGACAAGTGGAGTACCACAGGGTTCAGTCCTGGGTCTTCTCCTGTTTGGTATCTACTTTTCTGAAGTACAGGCTAACACAGACGTCCTTTGGTTAATGAAGTTCACAGATGACTGCAGACTAGGAGCCATAACTCAAACTCCTAACGATGTGGACATCCTACAAAAGGGCCTCACTGAGACAGATGCCTGGTGTCAAAGCCATGGCCTCAAGCTCAATGCCAAAAAGTGCATTGTCATCCCCTTTGGTAAAAACTCTGTACCCATGAGCTACCACATAAGTGGTAGTCTACTTAACACCGAAAGTATGACAAAAGACCTTGTGACACAGGTGGACAGTAGTCTCTCCTTTAATAATCACATCGCCACAATAGTCAGGAAATCCTTCTACATGGCAAACCCCATCACAAAAGGTTTCTCATTCAGGAAAAAAGAGGTCATTGTTCCCCTCTACTCGTCACTCATTAGACCCATTATAGAGTACAATGCCCCTTTTGGTATGTACCTCACAAGACATCTACAACTGGAAAGGCCGCAGAAATACCTCACAAGAGGATTACTGGTCTCAAACATATGCCCTACGCAGACCGTCTTAAAAAACTCCAGCTTTACTCCGTCTCATATCACCTACTCAGAGGCGATCTCTGCCCAACATACAAAGCTATGTCAAACCCAGAGCTGTTGGACATGCTCCACTTAAAGAAATACCAATCCCTCTGAGCTACAAGCTCTAGGGACCTAAACCTTGTCACCACAATAAACAGAACATGCTGGAGGGATAGATTCCTGTCCCAGCGACTTCCCATACTCTGGAACAAACTGCCTGTCTATAATGAGCACTCTTCCAGAAAAATCTTGATGATTCGATGGGAAATAGGATCATCTCTGTGGCTCTGCTCGACAGGGGTACAGGAAAATCATTTTCTTGGGTGGCGAAAGCCAGGGTACCTTTTTGGCTAGGCTTGTGTAGGCCATTGGGTCAATAGCCTAGTACCTACCTATGAACTAAGGTCGGGTGGCATGATGCCAGGGTAATCTTATGGGCTAGGCTTGTAAAGGCTCCAGGGCCATTAGCCTAATACACACCTATGAACCTATGTGAGTTAAGTGAACTTTTTAACTTTTAGATACTATTGCTTCAAGTGTTTTTATTATGACAAATTGTGAATTTAATTAGTTAATGGTCTGTTGATGTTGATTGGATTGTTTGAATATAAATAGCTATGTCTTACTGAGTGATGAAGTGGTTCTTGAACCGTGAAAGCACTTATCACTTTAAATTCATTTTTCTTGTATTTGAGAGTATATAGAATTTGTTTTTTCTGTCTACAGGAACACCTCGCTTTTTTGTGCTAGTCATGTATATGGTATCCTTAGTAATAAGTAATGTCTGTAATTAAAGTGCTAGTATATTTCACCTAGTATATGTAAAATTTTTAGGATCATAGGAAGTTACTCAACTGTTGGCCTTGAGGCCCTTACAAGCCTAACCAAGAATTTAGCCCATGTTACGACAAGTCAGCACCCAAAGCCCCTGTCCAGCAGGGGCACAGGTTGAAGAACATGGATGTATTTTCTGTTCCCTATCCAGTTATCCAGGTTGCGCTTAAAAAAGAGTTAATGAGGTACTCTGCTTGACGTAGAGCAGGAGTCTGTTCCACAGAAGGAGGGGTCTCTGGGGCACAAATGATGTGCTATCCATTACTGTTTTACTTCCTAGTATGTGAAAACGATCATTGTTCCTCTGTAATAAGGTAATGTAATAAGCAAATTGCCTCTGCAACTTTTCTCCCTGGTCCTACAACTGTATATGTATTCTGTGGAATAGACTCCCACTCCACATCAAGCAGAGTACATCATTAACCCTTTTTAAGCGCAACCTGGATAACTGGATGGGGAAGCTGCGCAAGCAGTTGTGAGGGACTTGGGCACCCAGGTTCATAGCAACCTGACTTTTGACCACCACCTTGCATCCGTTGTACGGAAGGCTTTCTACATGGCCCACCACATAAGTAAGGGTATTTAATCCAGGAACAAGGAGGTCATAACATCCCTGTACTACTCCCTTATCAGACCCATTGTTGAGTACAGTGCCCCCTTCGGCATGTACCTTGCCAAGCACATGCAGCAGCTGGAGGGACAACAGCAGTTCCTGGTCAGGAAAATCTAGGGTCTCAAACATCTGTCCTATGCAGACAGGCTAAAAGCCATGTCTCTCTACTCAGTCTTATACAGACTCATCAGAGGTGACCTGTATCTGGCATACAAGGCCATCTCAGATCCAGCCTTGATGGAGTTACATCAATATACAGCTTTTCTAACTGATACTGCAGCCATGGGATGTCTGTGGTATCTAGCAGTATTAGTCTGCTACTTATGTAGATGATGGACAGTAGCAGAATAAAGATACTTTCTCTCTTTCCTGCTAGCTATCCTCATGTGCACACCCATCACTCCACGGGGCCATAAGTGTTCAGATTGTGCTTTGCAGAAATCTCTCTAAGAAATCGCACAGCAATAGCATACTGATTCCTTCACTATGGAGAAAATGCAGTTTTCAGTTCATAAAGACCCCTCAGAAGGTACACAGTGCTCTAACATAGTGTACTGGCTTGTATTTGTCGCCCGTCCTACCTATGTGATTCTTATGAGTAAAAGGATTGCTACCATATGCTTACTTACCTGTGCATATGGAGTGTACTTGCATGTGTTATGTGATCAATGATTACTCCGGGAACAAAGCTGTCTGTAGTATCTTCTCAGCCTGCCTCTGTATATGTACCTTTCTAGAAAGTGTATTTCCCTTCAATTGCACTGTTGTACTTCGAAGACCAATATCCTTCACCCACGTTAGAAAAAGCAACCAGTTTCTTCGCTATACATCACTGTAGGCACTAAGGCATTGTCATAGCTTGGCTTTTTTTTTTTTTTTGCAGGTGTCATTATATAACATGTACAAGAAGTGCTATCATGCAATCCACTGCCTTGTGTATGCTATATCAGTGTTTCCTGTGGTATGACATCCTGCATACATCCATTGTGTAATACTGCTGGGGGAAAATTCAGAGATGTAATATTTTCCTCATGATGAGGAAAATAGTCTGTTTTCACACTAGACTGCTGTGTCCACCACCTTCTCCAGATTTGGCAGTACTCCCATTACTGGCAAGACTGCCACATTTATCTAATCCTGGTTAGAGTGCATGTTTGTGGTGTATGCATGTGGCCACCATTACATTGTTCAAAGTTGTTGCCAGTGGCACACTGTTTACACTGCCAGTTCAACACTTCTTTTACTAACTGATGGCATCCAACCATACGTGGTTGCGGTACCTCAACAACTAAAACCAGCAAAGTACAGTCCAACAATTAAACAGTGCTGAATGTTGAAGTCCCATGTCCTACATCAGTATGCAGGCATTGAGGCAGCAAGTGTAGGCCATCACTGTAAATGTTGGGTACTGCTCTCTGGAGTATGTCTTCCTTCAGAAAGAGATGTTGAACTGAGTCTACATCTGTGAGCTGGTGGTAGTTCGAGTGGATGTGAAACATCCCATGGCACCTATTGAAAAGAGCATGGCAAGGTCCCTGATGTCATGTCCAAATTTCCTGTTGCACTACTATAAATACCACCACTGGTTTCCCCTGAAAAGAGGCTACTGGAATGATGTAAATAATCCAGTCAACAAAGGATGAATAAGTAAATGTAGTGGCAGCTAGACCAAAGGGCAGCCACGGTGGTGCAGCGGTTAGCGTTGTCGCCTCACACTGAGAGGTTCTCCGGTTCAATCCTCGGCTGGGGTGCCTTCTGTGCGGAGTCTGCATGTCCTCCCTGTGGTCGCGTGGGTTTCCTCTGGGTGCTCCAGTTTCCTCCCACATCCCAAAGACATGCTGTAGGTAGATTGGACACTCTAAATTGGCCCTAGGCATGAGTGTGTGCCTTCTGTGGAAGGTTAGGCGCCGGGCTGTCAACTCGACACTGTAAAAAACTCCACTGCCAATCATGAGCAGACAAATGATCCGCTGTGGTGACCCCTAACTGGGAAAAGCTGAAAGAAGAAGAAGAAGTGGCAGCTAGACCATACTGTTAGTAGAAACAGAACTTCTGGCCACAACCCAAAATGCTTTTTCCACTACCAAATCTTGGATGACCAATAACCACCTTGCCCTTAACCCCATCAAAACTAAATTCTTGATCTTTATACCTAAAAAAAACCCACCACCCTTAACAAATCAAACACTACCATCTACTCGTCCAACAGGTAGTCTCCCATACCCACTTAACATTCGACCAGCACATCCACAACAACATCAAAAACTTGGTACCCTCTATAGACATAAACACTTCTTAAATTTCTTTATTAGAAAAACACCTCCTACCCTCTCTCCTCTATGGCACCCCCATTCTTACAAATATCCAGTCCTGCTCAAAAACTAAGATGGATTCTCGCTACAACAAAATTGCTAAGTTTGTGACAAGTGCAAAACACTCTTCCCATCACTGTCATTCTTTACAATTCCTGAACTGGTTTGAAATTCCACAACATCTTACACACACACAACTATCTACAGTGCACAAAATCATGTATACGCCTCTCGAGTGCCCATCTCTCACCTCCCTTCTAACTTTCTATCAACCAAATGGGCATCTCAGATCTGAAAACTAATTTCTTCTTCAAGTAAATAGATCAAAACTCCCTGTAGGTCAGTATCTATATTCTTTCACTGTTGCCAAACTCTGGAATGCTCTTCCACCTTCCCTTAGGACCATTAATAGTCCTCCCATATTCAAAATGACCTTACATCAATATCTCTCTTCTCAGTGGCTCTGCCCTTGTGCCATCTCCAATTCCTCTATAATCTGATTTCCTATTTGACCCCCTCTAAACCTATGCTTCTCACTGCCTCCCTTGGCATATCTACTTTTACCCTACTTGCCTCACAAGACATATGCTCAATAGTATAGTTATCCAATGCTTGTTTCATGTGCACTGTATAAGCTATTCTCCCTAATCCTTCTGCCATAAATGCACTATAAACATACATTTGTATGGCTTATTTGTCCTCTGTGTTAAATCCTGACATATTATATACCTGACCTTGAGCCAAAGCTGATTCACAACTTGTAACGATAACAATTTTATAATGTCCCAATAAATATTATGATAAATACTCTGTTTGTAACCTAGCTACAATTTGTAAACTCTTGTCGAACATATTTTATATCTTCTTGCATATTTGTTTGGAGGTTTTTTTTTTCATGTTTAACAAATTTATATATTTTTATATAATTGTTCGGAGCTTTTCTCCCCAAGCCTTCACTGAAAATGGGTTCATTTCAGCCCAGTGGACTTTCCCGGTCAACAAATGCAAAAAATAAATAAATAAATAAATTAATTAAAGAAGTCCACGTCCAGTAGTAGTAGCCCAAATATCTACTACCAGAAAATTGTCTCTGATGCAGAACACACACATCACCATAGCAGCCCTCCACCACGTACGGGGTTATTAACAGATATCTGTGTTTCCCTTGCCATCATGCATGTGTTGACTTCACCAAACAGTCTTAAACTATGCATCTTCAACAGTTTGCAATATGTCTTCTTGCTCTCACTTTCACTAATACATCAGTGCTCTTGCCATGCAGTACTCGTATATACACCTTACATACCTCTCACTCACTGTATTTATTGCAAGTTTTATATAACTCCACTATGGAAATGTTCAGGTGCCTGACACTAGCTTATAATGCATGCCTTTATGGCTTCTGCAGTTAACTGTACTGTTTCACAGTTTTCATTTCTATTTCTAATGCTCTCTTTCCACTTAGTTTGCACTGTTTTCATTCTCAGTTCTAGTATTATAAGTGAATTATTTTCTTTAACCAAGGCTATTCTTGAGATAGTTCCATGTGGATCACTGGTCTATTTCATTTAGCAATTATAAATACATTGATAAGCAATACCACACTGAGACCCACTACAATCTTCCTATGCTGTGGTATTTCTATATATCAGCTTAACATTGAGTCATGACCGTTGAATATCCACTGAAACCCGTTATTCACACTGCATATAAGATGTTGGTTCTCTGCTGCAATGCAGTCACTGTGTGTTCACCACAAAATATAGATGTTAAGTTGTCTATCTCACCTTCATTCTTGCTGGTTGGGTTCGGAGCCGATCTTCGGCTCCGACTCTGCCATCTTCTAAAGCTCGAGAGCTGTTTACTGGCTCGAGGCCTCCCCATATCCCATGATGCCTGGCGCTAGATACCCAGATCTCATTTGCCGCTTCTGCTGCGAGCTTGTCTTACTGGCTCAGGTCGTATATTTTGTTATCTTTTTTTGATAAAAAATTAGTAGGATTTAGTGGCTCAGAAGGCGTGGTCAGCTCCAGACACAGTGGAACTGACCTCTAGAAGACTTGCCAAATTCATAATTGCACCACAAGACAAACAGTTTTTGACCAAAGGTGTTCCCGTTAATGCCATGGTGGTAGCGGCGGCCACAAAGAAGGAGTTGGCTGAAACTTCATCTGTCCATCCCCCTAACAAAGAGTCCAGGACAATGGACAGATATGGGAAGCGGATTTTCTCTTCAGCGACTTTCTCCATGAAGTCTCTGAATTATTTGTGCCACTTTACCCGTCTTCAAAGGGATCTCCTTAAAGAGCTTGGAGATACCCTACAAGATCCATCAGCTGAGGGGGCCCAGGCTAAGGCAGCCTCCCAGCTGGCGACTCTTAATTCAGTGGTAAACTCCTCCATGAGGCTCATTTCTTATGCAGCCGATGGTGTGAGTAGAGCCGCAGGCACAGGCATCGCCCTAAGGAGGCACGCTTGGACGTGGCTTTGTAACTTTGCGGAACCTTTCAGAGCGTCTTTCACCAGCACCCCCTTTGATGGTTCCTCTCTCTTTGGATCACAGGTGAAGGACACCCTTACCAGGTGTGAGCAGGAAGGCAAGACTCTCTTCTGCTGTGGGAGTCCATTTTTCCACTCCTTCCAAACCATATCCCAAGGGTCAGAAGAGTGGAAAGATGTGGTTCCGGAAATCCCAGGGAGCCTTGCCGGACACACGTGGTGAGCTCCCATCCAGGGGCAAAGGAGGGAACAATAACAGACACCGCCCTCATGGCAGAGGGGGTCCGCAAAACCAGGGCAGCAGAGAATCCTTCTCTGACAAGCCCTTCCAGCATCCCTGAGGGGTTGCCCAGCTGCCCACCTCTGGAGGCAGTCAGGGGAAGATTATCGCTGTACCCAAGAGCCTGGCAAGACATCACACAAGACAAATGGGTACAGTCTGTTATATCCGGAGGCTACAGAATTCCCTTTGTTCGCACTCCCTTGTTCGCACTCCCTTGTTGTCAAACAAGTCCCTTCCAGATGTTCCACCCAATCTAAGGGATCAAGCAGTTCAAGAAGTTTCAAAACTGCTAAGAAAAAGGGCCATCCAGCAAGTCCCAGCAGACCAGCAGGGATCCAGAATTTACTCAAGGTTCTTTTTGGTACCAAAAAAGACAGGGGACTGGAGACCCGTTCTGGATCTCAGCAAACTAAACAGGGTCTGTACAAAGAATGAAGTTTCGGATCTTCAAGCTACAGTCCATTTTACCCTTTCTGGGTCAGGACAATTGGATCTGCTCCATAGATCTTCAGGATGCATATTACCACATCAAAATGGATGGCTCCAGAAGATTCCTTCGCTTCCGGCTGGGAGCCAGCCATTATCAGTTTAGAGCTCTGCCCTTTGTTCTCACCACAGCCCCCAGGGTGTTCACCAAATGTATGGCAGTAGTTACCACTCACTTGAGACGGCTAGGATTCCAGGTGTTTCCATATGTAGACGACTGGCTCCTCATTGCTACCACCAGGCATCACCTTCTGCGAACCAGAGACTACACTATCCAGACTTGCTCCAGACTAAGTATCACAATAAATTTCGAAAAATTTGCATTGTCACCCTGTCAGTCTATCACCTTTATAGGCGCAAATTTAAATACAAAAGACAGGTCAGCCAGCCTTCCACTAGACAGGGTGTTAGTCATTCGCCAACATGTACAGGTCTTGTAAGGATGCAAGAGAATTCAAGCCAGGTTCATCCTCCAAACCCTGGGTATCATGGCAGCAGCGATCATACTCATCCCTCTGGCTCATTTTCACATGAGGATCCTCCAGTGGCTTCTTTTCACCCAGTGTTCCTTCCAGCAGCTTCCCATGTCTCACATGATTATTATCACAGAAGCATGCAAAAAGCACCTTGCGTGGTGGATGGTCTCCACATCAGTGCCCCAGGGCCGACCATTTGTACTTCCCCCTCCAGTTGCTACGGTGACCACGGATGCCTCCCTGATCAGGTGGGGGGGCCATTATCAGGGCCGAATAATCCAGGGCACCTGGCAACCTCGAGTACCATCTGCATATAAACGTCTTGGAGATGAGGGCCGTGCTTTTAGCGTTGCAAGCTCTTCAGGACTCTCTTCCTACCGGGACCATTGCAATTCAAACGGACAATATGTCAGTAGTGTGGTACATCAACAAGCAGGGCGGAACCAGGTCCTACCTCCTATGTTGAGAAGCACTCAGACGCTGGCAGTGGGCGATCTCTTCCCAACAGTTTCTGACTGCAATTCACATCCCTGGGAGATCCAACGTCATAGCAGACAGGCTGAGCAGAGCAATTCTCATGCCTCACGAGTGGTCTCTGAATCAGGTAGTGGCGGACCACATCTTCCGCAAATGAGGACAACCTTGATGCGACCTCTTTGCCACCCCCTTCAACAGCAAGTGCAGCAATTTCTTCTCTCTTCTTCCACTTCTGGGACATTCCCCCAGAGATGCTCTAGTCCACGATTGGCCTCTGGGACTTCTGTATGCATTCCCTCCCTTTCCCCTAATCCCCAAGCTGATACAGAAAGCTACCGTATTGGGCTGCAAAATGATCCTCATTGCTCCTTACTGGCCTCGACAAATATGGTTCCCGTTCCTGCATCATCATCTTCTCGAGCAGCCTTGGACTCTGGACCCAGTTCCAGACCTTCTGATCCATCAATCGGGCGGGCTGCACCATTCCCTACAATCTCTCCAGCCCACAGCTTGGTTGCTCCACTTCCAACCTTAGCCAGGCTTCCTGATATCTCCTGCTCAGTGCGTGAAATCATTTTATCATCGCACAAGTCTACCACTAGAAAAACTTATGCTAGTAAGTGGAAACGTTTTTCTTCCTGGGCAGAGGCTAAGAGTATGGACCCCTTTTCAGCCCCCGTACACCACATCTTGGAATTTCTTGCGGAACTCTTTCATGCTGGGTCCGCTTCCGCTACAATTAGAGTTCAGTTAGCTGCAATTTCAAATTTTCACATTGGCCTGTCGAAAAGTAATATAATGTCTCATAAGCTTTGCAAAGCTGTTCTCAAAGGGACCACTCTGCTCAGGCCCCCAGTGAGAGATCGTCCACCTCCGTGGGATCTGAATTCGATTCTAGCTCCTCTAATTTTGCCCCCCTTCGAACCTGCAGCTTCTTGTTCTTTGAAGTTTTTATCTTGGAAAACCCTCTTTCTGGTAGTGATTACTTCAGCCAGAAGAGTTTCGGAACTCCTGGCTCTTTGTATCCGTCCTCCGTACCTAGTGTTCCACAATGACTGGGTTGCCCTCGGGGCTAATCCTTCCTTCCTTCCTAAGGTCTCTTCTGAGACTAACTTGAATCAGTCCATTGACCTTCCTGTGTTTTTTCCCAACCACTCCATCAGGGCGGAATATAACTTGCATCAGTTAGATGTTCACAGGCAACTGCGCTTTTATTTGCATAGGACTAAGGACATCAGAAAATCGGACCAGCTTTTCCTTTCTTATGCTGAGGGTAAACAAGGTCTACCAGTGTCAAAAGTAACCTTATCCAGGTGGTTGACTTCGTTCATCACATTTTATCCAGGTGGTTGACTTCGTTCATCACATTTATCTATCAGCTAAGGAGTAAAGAATTGCCTGTTAAACCTAAAGGTCACTCCACCAGAGCATTAGCCACTTCTGTGGCTTTTCAGGCTAGGTTGCCCATGGAATCTATTTGTACAGCGGCCACGTGGGCCAACCCTCATACTTTCATTTTGCATTATAAGTTGGACGTGGTTTCCAGGGGCAGAGCTGATTTTGGTTCCACTGTTCTGAAGAGTTTGTTCCAATGAGCCACCCAGGATTTTAGGTGCTAGGGACGTTGTCCCAACCAGCAAGAATGAAGGCGAGATAGACAACTTAACATAAAGAAGTTATGTACCTACCATAACGTTCCATGTTAGTTGTCTCCTCTCACCTTCTTTCTTGCGTCCCACCCTCCATCCCCCTATCCTAGTAGACCGAGAAGGGGTCTGTATGTTTTTTTCACTGGGTGAGTCTTCTCTGGCTATTCCTCTCTACCTGGTAGTCTCTATGGTAGGGTTTATGTATTATAGGATTGGATTCTTTCCTTTTTATGTCTGCAGTTAGATTTACCAAACGAGATCTGGGTATCTAGCGCCAGGCATCATGGGATATGGGGAGGCCTCGAGCCAGTAAACAGCTCTCGAGCTTTAGAAGTTGGCAAGTCGGAACCGAGGATCGGCTCCGAACCCAACCAGCAAGAAAGAAGGAGAGAGGAGTCAACTAACATGAAACGTTATGGTAGGTACATAACTTCTTTTTTTCTACTTCCTCTAACCTATTTTGTGCTTGCTGTTGGCAGAGGTGTTGTGTTTCTGCTATACCATCTGCCTCCTCTGCACTCGACTGATGTTCTCACTGCAGCACTTATCCCATCTATTAGTGACTGTCCTCCATGTCACCATTGTCTCTGTGTAGTGGTGTTTTCCTTACAGCAGTCATCTTTTGTTGCATTGCCCATGCTGCTATCATCCTGTTGAGCACTTCTTTAACATAATCCACTGTTTTCACAGCAGTCTTTAATCAGCATAATCAGGCTTCCTTGAAACTAACAAAATAGTACATCACATATCAAGTTTAGATATATGCTCTACTGCAACTGGTTTCTGCCTTTCCATGTTACTCTAGTACAGCTGTCATAAGCCATGTCTGTGCTGAACATCTAACTTCATCTTCCAGTACTGGTATGAATTATAAAATGTAATTAAATCAATTTTTATGCATAAAAATGAGTTCCAAGTTATAACCTTTCAAATCACTTTGATAAACACACACAATTTTCACAACCATCCACATCACATACTACGCATAGTCCACACAACTGTGTCCTCACAGCCACTAAGATTTAACCATAAATCCAACATATTAGTCATAGAAGACTCCATTGTGAGACACACAGATGTGCCTCTCATCAGGCTGGATAAGGAGAAACTCAAGGGTAGTTTTGTCAGGTGCCAGAATCCACCATATCCCATACATGCTCAAGTCTCTTGACAACAGATGCAGTTATGACTCTGTCCTAGTCCGGATTGGTGTCAATGACTTGAAATTTACCTCCATGGACTATATGAAGAGAGAGATGATTGAGCTCACTGAATGTGCCCCTGGCAGGTATGTTCATAGCCTTAAGCAGCATTCTACCATCACCCAGAATGATGCCTCAATACAAACAGAAAATGATTGACTTTAACAATTGGCTTAGTTCTTGGTGTCATTTTAGGGTGATCCACTAGCTGTCAGCCTAGGAAGATATGATCGGCAGACCACTTTGCTTTGCCAAAGATGGCCTGCATCTGTCTCCCTTGAACTTCAGGCTTATGGCAAAGGCTCTTGACTCCCCGTGGTGCCTTCTTTAGGAAAAGTGATGAGGTTAAAACTACTACCATAAAAATTTCTACTCTGCTAAATGCTAGGAATCTAAACATGAAGCTGCATTCATTGCAAGCATTCTTGACCCTGAAAGATGCTCACATCTGCGCATTCCAGAAGACCTGTTTCAAAGCTGTGGAGAGCACCCCAGCCTTACCTGGTTAGTCATCCTATTGTACAGTCAGACCACAAACTGTGGGTAGTAAAGCCAAAGGAAATGGAGTTTTAATATATATTAAAAGACACCTCCAGGCTATTCAAACAGTATGATGCACAGGAGACACTCCAGGTGCAGATAACCACTGACAAGACCTCTACTGAAATCATAGCTAGCTCCTGGCCCCCAAATTGGTCTCAAGATGCCCACTTCACCTATCTGGACCTCTGTGAATCTATCAAGATTTAACCCTTTTCCCTGATCCTGGGTGATAAACTACCCAGACATAGATAGGAAGAACTAGTCATGCCAGAACACAAATGCCCAGAGATTCAATTTTTGTCAGGGAAAACGCCTTGGAACAGCTAGTCGACACCCCCACAAGAAGTCATATCTTGGACTTTATTATTAACCAACATGAGTAACCACTGCAGCATCCCTATAGTATCATCCTCCCTGTTAAGATCTGACCATAAAGAGGTTACGTTTGAATTCACCGTCTCCCATGACCCCCCCCTCTCTAGCTAGAGTAAAAAAGGAATGATTATAACCTCCTGAGGGATGGTATAAATGGTATAAACAGCTTTGTAGCCCCCCCTCCTCCTCTGTAGGAATTGGCACTAATGTCCAAAGCTACAACAGAGTACTATAAGAACATTTGTATAGATGCATGGAATCAGGAATAATCAACAGGACAAAATCATCCTCCGCATGCAAGAGTAAACCTGTCTGGTGGACATCTGCAATAAATAAACTCTATAACAAAAGGAAAAAAATTGCTGTCCATGACCAAGAAGGAGCAGGTGTCCAGTAGGAAGCAATCTCTTTTTAACCTGATCAAGCAAATAAGAGCTAAAGTGAAATCATCCAAAGCAAACTTTGAGTCCAAATTAGCCACATCTGCTAGAGACAAACATAAGGCCTTCTTCACATATGTCCACAATCTCAAAGGCAGCACCCAGATCTGCTTAGAACTGGTCATCAAATACACCACATTCACAAATACCATTGATATAGCCAACTTTTCTGGCTGACAGATTCAGCAAGAACTTCACCCATCTGTCTCCCCCAATCAGTAAATTAGGACACCCCCAGTACCTGCCCCCTTTCCCTTATATCCAGGGAACAGTTCATCACTGCTATCTCAAAGGCAAAAAAATACAGCCTTCATGGGACCCGAAAACATCCCAGGTTGCATCCTATATGAACTTGGGCATGAACTTTCAGCACCATTAGGCACCCTTTGCAACCAAAGCCTGAGTATCAGATTCATCCCAGCAGTGTGGAGGACAGACACTGTCATCCCTTTGCAGAAAGGTGGGCTGTCCCCTGATCCTGAAATTATAGACCCATCGGCCGAACTAGCCTGATCTGCAAGGCCATGGAACGGATTATCGGGACCTCCTTAACAAAGATATTGGCAACCTCCAAACACTCAATCCCACACAGATTGGATTTGTGAAGGGGAGGTTCTGTCTGTTAAATTTGGTTGACTTCTCTGACACAGTCCCCAAAGGCATGGATGAGGGAAAGATGATTCTCACCACCTACCTTGACCTGGCCAAAGCCTTCAACACTATTCCCCACTTGGGCATAATTAATAAACTCTCTTAACTAGGCATCAGACTGCATGTTACCAGATGGGTAGCACACTGCCTCACTGACAGAACACACCTAATTAAAATAGGGAAGTCACCTCAAGCAGTGGACCCATAAAAAGCAGTGTACCCCAGGGATCTGTTTTGGGGTCTCTGCTATTCGGGATATACTTTTCTGATGTGCACTCCAAAACAAGTGGGTTATGGCTGACCGAGTTTGCAGTTGACTGCAAGCTCGGCGCTGTCATCAGTTCCCCTAGTGATATGGATATCCTCGAAGAAGGTCTCACCCAAACAAATGACCGGTGCCAGAAACATGGCCTCAGACTGAATACCAAAAAATGCATCATCGTCCCTAATGGGGAGAATGATGTCTCCACAAGTTAACATATTAATAACAACGTCCTAAGCACACTGTCAGTTGTGAGGGATTTGGGCATCCAACAAAATAGCAACCTGACTTTTGACCACCATATGGCTACCATTGTACAGAAAGTTTTCTACTTGTCCCACTGCATACGTAAGGGTATCTCATGCAGGAACAAGGAGGTCATAACATCCCTGTATTCTTCCCGTATAAGGCCCTTTATCAAGTACACCACCACTTTTGGCATGTACCTCGCAAAGCACATGCAGCAGCTGGAGAGATCACAGAGGTTCCTCAACAGGGAGAACCAGGGCCTCACCCTCTACCATACACAGGCTAAAAGCCCTGTCCCTGTACTCAGATTCATACAGACTCCTCAGAGGTGACCTTCCTCTGGCATACAAAGCAATCTCAGACCCTGCCTTAATGGCACTGCTGCTTATCCGCAAGTCAAGCTCCACTCGAGTAACCCACACGCGTGACTTCAACCTAGTCTGTGACATCAGTAGGACTTGTTCACAGGACAGATTTGTGTCCCAGAGACTCCCTCATCTGTGGAATAGACTCCCTCTCCATGTCACGCAGAGTACTTCATTATCCCTTTTTAAGCGCAACCTCAGAAACTGGATGGGAAACAGACAATACATCCCTGGGATTCCACCAGTTTCCCTGCTGGAGAGAGGCATTGGGTGATGATTTGTTTAACATGAGCTAAACAGTTGGCTAGGCTTATAAGGGCCTCAGGGCCAATAGCCTAGTGACTTCCTAACTTCCTATGATCCTTTATAAATACATACATATATGTGTGTGTGTGTGTGTGTGTGTGTGTGTGTGTGTGTGTGTGCGTGTATATATAAATTTTATGTGTGTGTGTGTGTATATAGATATATATATATATATATATATATATATATATATATATATATATATATATATATGTGTGTGTGTGTGTGTGTGTGTGTGTGTGTGTGTGTGTGTGTGTGTGTTCCCTCCCTTTCTGCACTTGCTCACTGTATGGTGCCATGAATGTTACCTTGCTGAAAGTCACCCACTAGTTGACTTTGAATTTTGCATGAGAAGCAGTGCAAATTCCAGGGTGTTGTTTAGAAACATTAGGCAAAATGATATTTGTATCACATATTATCTGGTGCATCACGGAAAGGTAGATGTAATGTGATCCTATCTCGCCTACATTCATTACTGATGGGCTCGGAGCAGGGAATCGGCTCCGACTCGGCCGTTATAACTAGCACAAAGTCTCTCATTGGCTGGGCCAACCCTGTATCCCAGGATGCACCACGCCCAAACCCCCAGATCTCGTTTGCCGCTCCTAGAGTAACGACATCGTCTCGACTTGGCTGTGGCTAAGTACCCACTTTTTTTACTTTAATAACTGCTTGATTATTTCCAAAAAGCTATTTTAATAGCTACGTTGTCTGTTGTTCCCCTTTTGAGATTGAGTGCGATTTTTTGTGTGGTAATCCTTTGTTTGACGGGCTAGGCTCGTTTAAGTTAGAGGGCCTTTGCCCTATCTTGTGTTTTGTGTGGTAATCCTTCTGTTTGGCGGGCTAGGCCTGCTTAAGTTAGAGGGCCTTTGCCCTATCTTGTGTCTTTAGTGATCGGGCTTTTAAGTTAGAGCCCTTTCCACCCTCCCTCCTTGTGTTGCTGAATGTGCAGTCGTGTTTACTTATGTCTGGCAAGGAACAAAAAGAGCATAAGCCATCTGGCTTTAAAAAATGCGCCAAATGTGCGTATAAAATGTCTTTGACTGATGGCCAAGCCATCTGTGTTTATTGTCTCAGTGCCATACACTTGCAGGAATCCTGCAGTGTTTGTCATGCCATCTCTTCCAGGGTTTTACAGGAGAGAAAAAATAAACTTATCCTTAAGGGTTTGATTAAACCCTCCTTTGTGGAAACTTTAGCATCTTCTCCCCCTTCAGAGAAATCCAGGTCTAAGACAAAAAAGAAGTCTCCGGCTCCGACTAGTTCATCGGAGCCTCCGGAGAAAAGGTCAAAAGCTATATCTCTTTCCTCGGCTCCACTGGTCTCGGAGCTGCAGGAGGTGCTGTCTAAGGCTATGTCTCCTTCCTCGGCTCCACTGGTCTCGGAGCCGCAGGAAGTCTTGTCTGTTTCGGGGTCGGCTTCTTCGACTCCACGGTCGTCGGCACCGAAGGAGGTTGCGGCGGTTCTCGAGCCCGCTTCGGCTCCGATCCCTTTGGAGCCGATTCTGAGCCATTCCCCCAGTCTTGTCTTGGTTCCGACAGAGAAGGTTTCTCGACCCCCTTCTGTCTCCTCCAAGTCCTCCAGGCTGTTGGATTTGGATGTGGATAGGGTGGTCCAGAGGCTCCTCCAGTCGCCAGTGTTAACTAAATTATTTTCGGCTCCAGCCCAGTCTGCTCTGGAGCCAGCCACAATATCGGTTTTGTTTCTTCCTCCTCCAACAACCTCAGTGTCGTCGGAGCCGGTGTCTGCCAAATCGAGTGAAGTCCTTGGGTTGGCTCTGAAACCTCCTGCTAGTCTTTCGGATCCGACCTCGGCTCCAACCTTTTCCATCCCTTCTGCACGTTTCGGTACTCGGGTGTCCTCAGTCGGACCCGAGGTGGATACATCGGAGCTTCAGGTTTCGGCTCCAAGTCTCCCCCTTGGTGCTTCCGCTAGGGGTACCCCGACTCCGGTCATGGTCTCGGAGGCGGGTTTTTCGTCCGATTCTGGTGGACCTGCCTTCGAGGCTATGCAGAGCGCTCTGGCCAAGTCCATAGTGACTTCACCTGAATCGGCAACTCCATCCCCAGACGCTGCGACTAGAGCTTCTGGTGCCCCCCTATCTCTGGACAGTGGGGCTCCTAGGCCTGAGGATACCTCCATGTGTGGTCCCCTGCTTTCTGAGGACCCTTCAGAGTCCATGCCTGAGGAGCCTCCCAGGAAGAAGTTGTGTAAGAGGAAGCACGTAGACTCCCCAGATGAGTCTGTCACCTCGGACACCGACCTCGATGATGCAGAAGGTTCCCCGAAGTGGTCTTCTGATGATGTCTTGTTCTCCGATATCCTGGAGATATTGAGACAGCGGGGCGACTGGCCATCCAAAAACCCTTCTGAGGAGGAGTCGGTCTTCCTCAAGGCCTTCGGAGCCCAGCCTTCCACCTCCTGGACCCTTCGATGAATTATTGGAGCTTATTTGTCGAAGGGTGTGGGAACACCCTGACTCTGTGGAGCCAGTTCCTAGCCGCCCCAATAAGTTCTTATCTGAGCCTCCTGGAAAATAATTTTTGACCAAGGGAGTACCTGTAGATGCTATGGTGGTGGCGTCTGCCACTCAGCAGGATGTGGCAGAGGCTTCTACTTCCATCCATCCACCTAATAAGGAGTCTAGGAGTATGGATAGGTATGGGAAGCGTACCCTGTCTTCAGCGACCTTTACCTTGCAGTCGCTGAATTACTTGTGTCATTTTACGTGGCTCCAAAGGGATCTTATAAAGGAGTTGGGAGATACCCTGTCGGGTAACTTGCCCGAGGCGTTGGCCCAGTCTGTTAATGCCCAGCTGTGTACCCTTTCTTCCATTGTCAACTCATCCATGAGGCTCATGTATTGTGAAGCCGAGGGGGCGGGTAGAGCAGCAAGTTCGGGTGTAGCCCTAAGGAGGCAAGCTTGGATGCACTTGTGTCATTTTGCGGAGGCTTTCAAGTCTATTTTCACGGATGCCCCATTCGATGGGTCCTCCCTTTTTGGACCCAAAGTGAATGACACCCTCACTAGATGTGAGCAAGAGGGTAAGACTTTGTCTGCCGTTGGGGCCCGTTTTTCGCTTCCCACTAGACCTCCTAAGGCTCAGAGGGGAGGGAAAATGTGGTTCAGAAAGTCTCATAAGTCTTCCCCTGCCCATCAAAGTGACCCCCCCTCCAGGGGCAGAGGAGGGGGGAATTTTAATGGAAGGTGTCACTCTAGAGGCAGTGGAGGCCCCAGCAATACAGGAGACCGCGAGTCCTTTCGTGGTTCCTCCTACCAATGTCCCTGAGGGATTACCCAACTGTGCATCTCCGGAGCCAGTCGGGGGTCGTTTTTCGGAGCATCTTCAGGCCTGGGAGTCCATCTCTCAGGATTGATGGGTGCTTCGTATCATCACCGGAGGTTACACCATTCCCTTTATCCATCCCCTCCCGCCATCAAGAAAAATCCCGGACGTTCCACCCAGTCAACGGGATCAAGCAGCAATAGAGGTCTTAAAGCTGCTAGAAAAAGGAGTCATCCAACCAGTCCACGCAGACCAGATCAGATTAGGAACTTACTCAAGATTATTTTTGGTGCCAAAAAGAACAGGGGACTTGAGACCCATTCTGGATCTCAGCCATTTAAATCGCTTTGTAAAGAAGTCCAAGTTCCGAATGGTCACGTTGCAATCCATTTTCCCCTTGCTGGAAAAAGGAGTTTGGATGTGCTTCATCGATCTCAAGGATGCCTATTATCACATCAAGATAAACAAGGCTTCCAGGAATCATTTACGCTTCTGGCTGGGAGCCAGTCATTTTCAATTCCGGGCCCTGCCCTTTGGTCTCACCACAGCCCCCAGGGTGTTCACCAAGTGTCTGGCAGTGGTGACAGCTCACCTGAGACGTCTAGGATTCCAGGTGTTTCCTTATCTAGATGACTGGCTCCTCACCGCCCCCACCAGGCATCTACTTGTTAAAGCCATGAGAGCTACTGTTGAATTGGGCCATCTACTAGGGATTTCATTCAACTGGGCAAAATCTATATTGCTGCCATCACAGCGTGTTGCCTTTATTGGCGCAGAGCTAGAGTCTGTAGAGATGCGAGCTTTCCTACCAGCAGAGAGAATAAGTGTTACAGGCCCAAGTTCTGGCTTTACTCCCCCGGGAAAAGGCCCAAGCCAGGATGGTTCTTCAGTTGTTGGGATCAATGGCGGCTACCATTCTTCTAGTTCCGCTAGCCAGGTTACACATGCGAATACTTCAGTGGCTCCTTTCGGCCCGGTGGTCATATCAAGAACGTCCCTTATCCCATCCGATTCTCATCACAGAGAGATGCCGGCAGGATCTGGGTTGGTGGCTTCTCTCGTCCAACCTGAATCAAGGGAGATCCTTGAGCCTCCCGTCCCCTATTGCCACAGTAACCACGGACGCCTCCCAGATAGGGTGGGGGGGGCATTATCTGGGCGAGACGGTTCAAGGTACGTGGCAAGACCACGAGGTTCACTTGCATATCAATGTTCCGGAGATGAGAGCGGTGCTTCTAGCATTGCAGGCACTTCACAGCTCTCTTCCCAAGGGAACTATTGTGATTCTTTCCGACAATATGTCGGTTGTCTGGTATCTGAACAAGCAGGAAGGAACCAAGTCCTACCCTTTTTGCAGGGAGGCCATGAGAGTGTGGAATTGGGTGATCGCTTCCCAGTGCTTTCTAGTGGCAATGCACATTCCGGGGAAGTCCAGTGTGATAGCAGACAGGCTGAGCAGAGCTATTCTGATGCCTCACGAGTGGTCCCTGAACGATCGAGTGGCTGCTCAGATATTCTCCAGGTGGGGCCTTCCCTGCTGCAACCTCTTTGCCAGCCCCCTGAATGTGAAGTGCAGCAGTTTTTTCACTCTGATCCCCCCACAGGGGGAGTCACCCAGGGATGCCCTAGTCCACAATTGGCCCTCCGGTCTGCTCTATGCCTTCCAGCCGGGCCCTCTTCTGCCAAGAGTGATTCAGAAGGCTACCTGCTTGTGAAGCAAGATGATTTTGATCGCACCACTCTGGCCCCGTCAAGTTTGGTTCCCCTTCCTTCGGAAGTATGCGGTGGATGGTCCTTGGATTCTGGATCCAGCTCCAGACCTATTGACTCATCAGTCAGGACAGCTCCATACATCCCTACGAACTCTCAAGCTCGCTGCCTGGCTTCTCTACTTCTGACCTTAGTCAGACAGCATGTCCTTACCCCGGAAGTAGTACATATTCTGTCCTCCTGCCACAAGTCTTCTACTAGGAAAATATACCCTAGTAAATAGAAGAGATTTGCAATTTGGGCTTAGCAACGTGATCTTGATCCCCTTACACCCCCTGTGTCGGCAGTGTTAGATTTCTTAGTAACACTATTTAGACAGGGTTCGGCTGCCTCTAGGTTCAGTTGGCAGCAATCTCTAATTATCATGTTGCATATGAGCCTTCCCTCATGGGTCATAAGCTGTGTAAAGCCTTTCTGAAAGGAGCCTGGTTGCTTCGCCCTCCGGTTTCGCAACCTGTTTTGCCATGTTTTGCCATGGGATTTAAATGTGGTGCTCAGAGCTTTAACATCTTCTCCCTTTAAGCTGGCAGCCTCTTGCGAACTGAAATTTCTGTCATGGAAGACTGCCTTTTTGTTAGCCATAACTTTAGCCAGAAGAGTATCGGAGCTTCAAGCTCTTTCTTTTAAACCTCCTTATTTGATTTTTCATAAGGACAGAGTATCTCTGAGACTTAATCCTTCCTTTCTCCTTAAGGTCTCTTCTGCCCTATGTCTCCGCCAGTCTACTGAGCTTCCGGTCTTTTTTCCACGGTTTTCCAACAAAGCGGAATACAAATTTCACCAGTTGGATGTGCATAGACAACTGAGGTTTTATTTAAATAGGACACAACAGGAGAGGAAATCAGATCAGTTGTTTGTGTCCTTTTCGGACAATAGAATTGGCAGATCTGTAACTAAGGGCACCATAGCTAAGTGGATTAGGGACTGCATCTCTTTTATTTATGCATTAGTGGGTAGGATTCTACCAGGGCTATGTCAACTTCAGTGGCTTTTCATGCTAGACTATCCATAGATGAGATATGTGCAGCGGCTACTTGGACTTCTCCACATACCTTTATTTCTCATTACAAACTGGACGTGGCCTCTAGAGGTCGGGCTTCCTTTGGTTCCACAGTGCTTAGGAGTGTTTTCCAGTGAGCCTCCCAGGATTTAGGTGCTAGGGACGCTGTCCCGTCAGTAATGAATGTAGGTGAGATAGGATCACATTGCATCTTTTAGTTATGTACTTACCATAACGATAGATGTATGTAATCCATCTTGCCTACATTCTTACGTACCCACCCTCCTTCCCCCTACCTGTTGGACTTGGAGGAAACTTGTATTCTGATCCTTCTGAGGATATAATTTTT